>NW_028289069.1:300000-600000 GCF_059628265.1 Tinamus guttatus
ATTCCTTTCCTTTCCTTTCCTTTCCTTTCCTTTCCTTTCCTTTCCTTTCCTTTCCTTTCCTTTCCTTTCCTTTCCTTTCCTTTCCTTTCCTTTCCTTTCCTTTCCTTTCCTTTCCTTTCCTTTCCTTTCCTTTCCTTTCCTTTCCTTTCCTTTCCTTTCCTTTCCTTTCCTTTCCTTTCCTTTCCTTTCCTTTCCTTTCCTTTCCTTCCCTTCCCTTCCCTTCCCTTCCCTTCCCTTCCCTTCCCTTCCCTTCCCTTCCCTTCCCTTCCCTTCCCTTCCCTTCCCTTCCCTTCCCTTCCCTTCCCTTTCCTTTTTTTTTTTTTTTTAATTTTCATGCCTGCTGGTCTTATGTAGTGGAATGAAAGGGAAGGGGATTGTATAGATGTTATTGTGTGTATCAGTGCATTTCTTTTTGTTAGCATTTCTAGGCTCATCCTTCCAGTGCCTCTACGTTTGCGTGCACAAACACGCAATCCTGTGGCTAGTGAGAGCCACTGAGTCCAAATTAACATGCCACGGGGCACAATAATGCAGCTCATTGCTTGACCTGGGCAATGACACTACCCAGCCCGCTTATCTTCTCTAGGGCTTGCTGCAGCCTTGCCCCTGGCCTGGCAGTGGTCGGTGTGCAGCTATTGCTGTGCAACCCGAGCCTTGCACAGGAGCATCCTGACCACTGCCTTCAGGGCCATGTAGTGGTGCTGGCGGGGGCCTGACTCCAGCTGGGAGCTCACTGTGCTCGCGAGGACTGTGAGGTGGTGAAGGCACCAGCCTCCCGCTGAGCTCACACGGTCATTTTATACGTCCAATTGATACACAAAAACTCTTTGCATTCAAATTGCGCACTTCTGGCAAACCTGCTTTTTGGAAGGAAACCAGGGGCAAAAACTCTCCTTGGAGTTTTTTTCTCAAGAGAGAGACACTGCTCCAGCGGGAGTGCTAAGGATTTGTGCTAAGCTTGACTGAGAAATGCAGGCAACCTTAGTACAAGGCGGGCACAATTTTGTCTGGATACTTGACTTTTAGCCTGGAAAAGAAAAAACTAACCAGTCAAGAATGCTTTCCATCTCTTTTGTGGCAGGCAGGTTCCTGGCCCTCCCTTTCTCTAGTGGGAAAACTTCATCCATTCTTGGAGCACAATTAATGCGCCAAATATCTGGCAATCAGATCCCAGAACATGCTCAGCATTTGTGCAGGCTTCTCAAGCAGTTGCTCGATGTTGTCTTTGCAAAAATGATGGCAGTGCACATGATGGCGTGTCTGCATACACATACAGGCAGACATTAATTAACTCACCAATAATTCATGGTAATTATTTATTGTTCGTTCTTCTGACAACATTAAGACATTGCCACTTGATTAATTAGCTCATATTTGTTTGGAGGTGACCTTTTAAGTCCTTAAAAGGCTCTATATTTTACTCTATATGGACACACTAGCACAATTCAGTGGTTTCTCTTCCCTTTTTACACCAGAATTTAACTGGAATCCGCTTTTACTATAAGGAATCAGCAGTGTCATTGAACTAGCAGCTCCTCACACTCCCGTTTACTTAGCCATATTGTGGAAAAATTGTCCAAAAGCAGGGCTCTGTGTGGATGCCTTGTGCTATCTATCTGACATGTACTGGGAGCTTCTGCAGGACTTTCTGCAGAGTGCTTAGAATTTGGGTAACACAAAGCTGTTTCATATCCCATGCTAAGCAGTGGCTCATTCAAAAGTCCTTGAGAAAAAATGAATACATAAATTAAATAAAGAAAAGACTATTCAAAGGGAAAAGGGATGACAATACGATTTCTTTGTCTGGACAGTTCCAGGCACTTTTTTTTCTGGGGAAGGATAGTGCAGCTGGGGGAGCCAGGCTGGGATGCCTGGGAAGGAAGGAAGGAAGGCGAGGAGATTGAGTCACACTTCCCTAGAAAGAGTTGAGCAATGTGGAGAGGGGAGAGAGGTGTTTTGCAATGAGTAAAAGTCCAGTAGCGAGGAGAAAGGAGAAACCAAGTGGACTGCTTGGGAAAGAGGATTTGGAGGGTGACTTCTATGGGACAGAGAGAAAGCCCCTCAGAAAGTAAGGCATGGGTAGGACTATTAATTTGCTTTCAGCTCACAGCCAGTTTCCCATCTCTTTTGCCCTCTCTTGTACCTACAAGGTTCCCTCTCAGTTGTAAAATTCTTTCAGTGACTTTGGCAGTGGCCAAGCTATTTTCTCCTCAGATGGGATTTTTAAGCAGAATTTAGACATAAGACCTAGCTTTCCAAGGAACTGAGGGAGTAAAAGGGAAAGATAAAACCCAACTGGGTTTTCCTGAGTACTTGAGCTATAGGGATACCTACCTGCCTTTGATTTTTTGAACATCCATCTATGTTTCCTTTATCACTTTTATCTCACTAGGTACTTAAATGCATCTTATTGCATACAAATGCCCCTAAGAAGCTCTCCTTTAGCCTTTCTTTGAAAACAAACATGATTAATAATCTAATTTTTGGCCAAGAGGTTACTTCATAGAATGCCTCACTCTTGCAGCCAACAGAGAGAGGCAAAGAAGAGGCCTCTAAAAGTCATTGCAAATAATTAGGGAACATACAATATTTTGCTTGAATGGCTCATTTGTTATTCCAAGACAAGACTGGAGTATTCTGCTGCTGTTAGTTGATGCTTGAAAGATAGCTTTAAAGTCCAATAAGAATTTTGCATGAAGGCATCATAACCCTTCAAGTAGTAAACAGATAAAAGCTGCGACAATATTCAACTGATTTGAACAATGGATTAGAAATGTTACAGTGAGCAGGAGAAAATCTTTAACACTAGCCTGGCTATCAAAAGATAGAAAATGTTGCTAAAAAAGGCAGAAGAAAATAATAATAATAATAAAAGCCTATTAGGCCAAAGTAAACCACCCCAACAAGTCAAGACTTGTGTCAACAAAAGCAGCCAAGATCTCTTCCTGTTTACATAGGTGCTGCATAAGTTAGAATATTTCCAGGAATTCTGCCAGTTATTTCTATTATAAGACACAACAGCTATCCTATTTTGTTTAGGTGCACCAAATCTTAGCGCTTGCTGTGAACTGAGATCCAAACCTTGCCCCTTTTCCCTGTATGCCACAGTCATCTACCACGGCACCAATTCTGTTCTCACAACAGCAGCAGCATCACAGGTGGAAGACGTCTTTCTCAGAAACACAAGGCACACAGGCAACTTGTTTGTCCACAGAGTACGGACTCAGTATCCAGTGGCAGGTCTTGACATTCACCAAGACAAGTTCTTTAACTTTGGTTATGTTTCCATTAATAATACTGTTCCTGTATGAGCTTCTGGAGCAACAGGGAGAATCATAGCTGTAAAATATGTCAGTAGAACATGCGGGTAATGCAACTATACTTAGTTATGCAATACTCTCAGTCCTTCTTCAGTAAAATGGAAAAGACACAACACAGCAGAGCTGCAACTGATCCCTACTGACTAGTTATTTAACTACAGAAGATGGAGATACATCCAAGTGCTATTAAAAATGACTATTTTGCATACTCCTTTCTATATATAGCACTGCATTGCCCAGATAATTAAGTATTTGTGGTATATCTGCATGTGAGAAAATGATAAAATTTATAAACCAGGTCAGGACTGAGTAATAACTTAGAGCTGAAAGTGTAACTTAATTCATAGGGACAAAAAGAAACAAATTAGTAAATAACATGCATTATATACATTCTAACATATACAGAACAAATTGTTACTTTTGTTCAAAAAAAGGATTTGGAATTCCCTGTGTCACAGAGGAGTGGGAACTAATGAAGCTGGGAGGAGAACATCTGAGGCCAGTGAGGATACCAGCCATTTGGCAGGAGGACCTTATCATTTCTCCTGAGGGTGCTCAATTCTTTACCACAGGCTGCCACATGGCAAAGTGGGGGGCAACAGATAAAAATGAAGACTTTTGGGGAAAAGGGCTCAGCTGAGTTTTTCAAAGGAAACAGAAAATAACAGCAAGAAGAGTAATAGCATAAACCCTGGGGCACATCTGTAGGTGCAGCGGACTGGGCATGATGGATAAGAGTGATCACCTCCATGAGGTCAGTGCTGCCCCTCCTTTGGCTCCAAACGCCAATCAGCCCTGGGCAGCCAATTTCTTTCCTACTTAATTTTGGCTTTCAATCAAATAGATGTTATTCCAGAAACACAGGCGTCCTCAGATAAGCTATCTCCCATGGGACAACCAGTGTGAGGAGCTCCACCCTCCACCCATCATCTGCCACGTCTCCATGAACAAGGTACTGGGCTCACTGCCTTGCAGAGTAGATTAATGTCATCTCCCAGACCTGCAATGACATTTGTGCAAACTGTAGGCAAGTGAACAACATAACAAACAAAATCCCTCCTCAATAGCTCCAAAAAGTGCCTCTTGTACAACGCAGAATCCCACCAACTTCCAGTTAGTTACCTGTGGGGAGCTTCTAAAGCACCAGCAAAGATGAACAGGGTAAAGAAAGAGATCTGCACAGACACAGGATGCTAGGTGTTTTTTCTCTATGTTTCTGAACTGGGATTTAAGCAGAAAGGGGATTCATTATCGATCCAAGGGTCTGATCTAGTTCCAGCTTATTTTCCTTGTCATCCTACTCACTGGGACATTTGGTACTGAATCCACATTGTTTATCTGAGAAAGAGTTGTTAAGCTGGCTGTTTGATGTCCACCTGAGCACCGGTAAAACTACCTTTTAACAGAGAAGGAAAGAACACTACCAAAAATAAATAAATAAAAGACATGCTAAGCCTCTTTCTCAAGTTCCACATGTATGTGTAACCCATGCTTCCTTTCTATGTGTGCTCTATGTATTTCACTGGCTACGTGATAGAGAAGCTGAGGAATCTGCTAAGGACTTGTTGGTAACCGACTTTCTTGACACACGTCTGTATGGAGAAGTAAGCTGGGAAGAATTTCAAATTGGCAAGAAAGCTTTGCTGACAAACTATGGCAAGAACAGAGCTTCTAGATCTCAACATCTTCATCTCTTCTGCTTCCATTGGGCTTTATTTTGCGGGCATTACAAGATGAGGAAGTAGCAAGAGGGCATTTAGCAAGAAATGTTTAAAAAGTAACCTCAAGTAACAATATCCAACAGTGACACAAAAGCACACACCCACATATAAAAATATTCCCAGCTCACCCAAGTATTGTGTATACATGTGCTTGTGTGCCGTTTTGGCTCGTCTGAAGCTCCATTCCTCAGAAACTCTGCGGGTACAAACATCACAGCTTTCACTCTTCTCCGCAGAGCACCACTTATCCAAGAGAAGCAAAGCCTCAGATGTAGCTTAATCTAACATTTATAAGGCACCCACCTTTCCTAATCCTTCCACAAAGCATGCTTCGGCGAAACTATTGAGTGCTAATCTGCCTTTGCCTGGTGAAGCTCCAGCTAGCAGCAGTTGCATGTAATGACTAGAAGAATATAAGAACAAGAGCTTGTAACCACTGGGACTCACAGTGGGTGCCTCTGTAAAGATTTGCGTTTTGGAGGAGACACCAAGGTCACACCAGGAGGAGTTCAGATCAGAGGAGCTCTTATTACACAGGAGAGGCAGGTAGTCACTGAAATGAATCCATGTGGTCATCACTGGAAGTTGTCCACACTCCACTAGGAAGCTGGTGGGCATTGTAGGTGCCCACCTAGGGAAAGGTCTAGCACAGGAGGAATGGAGAAATACAGCAAATGAAACATGGCTACATGTTTAAGCTGATCATTTATGTACAAATTATGTGAATTGTACCTAGAAGAGGAATTTTAAGCCTGCCTGACCATGAGAAAACCATCATGAAATCTAGATATGTACAAAAGCATCGTCAAGACTCATAGCAGCTGCAAACCACACCTCATTGGTTACCCACCTGAAGAAGGCAAAAACTTTTGGGAAATGATGCAGCTGAGCTCACAGCAGGGTGTAGAGGGCATCTCCATCCCCTGGGGCTTTCCGCACTGCTAGTGCAGCAGGGGTGATGGGATGGGACAGGGAGGGAGAAAAGCAGTTTCATACATTGCTTCACAGCACCTAAATTTGCCTTTACCCAAATGCAAAGTTGGCCTTCGCACACCTTCCCCTTTCCGTACTCCAGCTCAGTGAACTGCTCATAGGTCTTTAGCTCTGTGACTGGAGCGGCACCGAGCCACCTGGCTCAGGATCGGGCCCTTGCGCACCCAACCATGCACCCATCCAACCTAACATGCCCTCACTAGCTGCCAGATGGGCATGGGGAGTTCCACCAGGGACCGTTGCCTAGTGCAGCAATACCTTGTGTGCTGCTTGACACCACTGCCAATCAGTTCACCAGCTGTCAGAAGTTTTTAGGAGATCTAAAATTAGATGGAGCAGTTGTGCTTAGGTCAGGAGGGTGTCTATATGTGTTGTGCCAGTGCTCTCCGTTGTCAGTCTAGACTCATCTTTTGAGAAGAGGCCTGAGATGGAAATGGATAGAGATCTTGCCTTTTCAGCATGGAGATCTTGCCTTTTCAGCACAGTACCTTTTATGAAAATGGTATTCCCTTGCCTACACACAAAACAAAGCACAGGGCACAGTCCTCAGTGTCCGTTTTCCCAGACTGTGGAAAGCCTCGGGGATACTGGAAGTTTATTCTAGGCTACAGAAGATCAAATACAGTCCTCATTTTATGAGTGATGCAGTGGATGATCTCCCTCAGGACTGTGCACAGAAAATTCTGAGGTAGCCTTTTCTGGGCCTGTTAATCCCAAGTGCCCAGTTATTCTTCTAGAAGTCTCTTCTGACATTTCTGAAGTTTTTGTTTTGTTTTTGGATTTTTTTTTCCTTCTCAGGTTGTAGAAATAATGCCAGAATGTTTTGCAATGTAAACTATTGTTTATGTGAACACAGTGTGCTCAACAGGCCACTGAGAGGAAACTTTAATCTGCACCTTCTGGGGAAGAAACATAAACAGAAATCCTAAATAAATTCCCTGAAATTGAACATGCCAAATAACCCTCAAGAAGAAAAATGTCTGTCCCCACCATATATTACATTCCACCATGTATTGTAGTCAATATTTTGCTACAGGGATTTGGAGTTTCCTCCAGGCAGCTAGACCTGTGGGCTGAAATGATGGGAGTCTCTCGAAGACTTGCAGATCTGGATCATCTTGAAAGTCAGCAAACCCAGTTCACTCAAAATTTTTGAGAGACTTCTTGTCTTTCCTCACTTCCTCAGAGATTTTTCATGTCTGCGTTTTCTTGCTCTGACCTAAGGAGAAACAAGCCCTCCTCTTTTCTGAACATAATCCAGCCTTAACCATGCTGGCATGATAAGAAGTCCTGTCTGAAGAAATTTTCTCTTCTGTGAGGCATGCAACAATTGCACTCCTGTGTATCGATTCCTTGGGTTTTGGAAAAAAATAACCTAGAATAACCTAGAGAATAACCTAGAAATCACTGGCTTTCTGTAACAGTTGTCTCAAAAAGGAGAGCTAGAGTCCTAGCTTCTCAGAAAGGACTGGGAAAAAGAAATAATATTTTTTTGTATGAAGCACATATGACATCAGAAAAAGAAGAACCATCTTCCCCTTCTCATCTCTATTACACAAATTCAGATGAAGTCAGCACAAAGTCTCACAGCTAGGGTACCATATACCCAGGGCCACCCTTCTCTTGCCGTAGCGGATATACTTCCACTGAGGTTACTAGTGACAGGCACCGGGTCATTAGTGCTCACAGAGGGAAGAAAAGTCCTGATGAAAACCTTATTTCACTGAGGCCATAAGAAAGCTGTGAGGAGTAGGGTCTACTCTGGCCTAAACATGGCTCAGGAAAGGGAGATCAGACTGAAACTAGGCCAAATTTGCATGAATTTCTTAGCTTTGCCCTGTTAATGCACCTACCTCAGCTATGACTTGTAACTATTGAATGCAGCAGTTGCTACTCCTGTCCTGAAGGACATTTTCCAAAATCAGAAAGGAATCCAAAGTCGAGGATTAGGTGGCATTCAAGTAGAGGTATCATCATGCCTTCCCATGGTCAATATGCTTATCTGCCCAGCTTCTTCAAAAACAAAACAACATAAAAAAACTGAAAAAATCTTCACTAATGTTTTAATGCTGGTCAATGTAAAAGGGTGTTAAAATTATTTACCACCCTCTTGAATGATTAATCCCATATTTGATACTCACTGATTCACAGTCATAAATAGTAGTAAACAATCGCTCTGGCAAGTATCAGTATACTTTATCATAGTGTAATCATTTTCTCAGCATGGACAGATCAATAAAGCCTAAAGCCAACATGGTTCTGGGAAAGCTTCAAGAAAAAAAAGTCTTTCAAAATAGCAATTGTTGAATTAAATGGTCTCCTACAGCATCAATGAAGACATTACGGTCTTAATAGACCCCAATTGTCTATTATGATCAAATGAAACCTGCACAAGTCATACCACAGAAATTCTTCAATCAGGGGCTTCATTTCTGGCTGAACAAATGTGCAAAATAATGTAATATGATTTAAACACCATTCAAACATTGCTTGAAATCCTCTGAACACTTTTACTCCTTTTAACAGGCCTCTCTATTTAATAGTTGTTTATCAACACAAGAGTGTTTAAAAAGCAATTAATATTTTGGAGGTATGCAACCTGAGATGCTAAAAAACTTCATTTTCAGAAAATACAACACAACCTAGAAAACACTGAGCACTAAAAAATCAGGCTATTGTCTCAGACGCCATATCTGTGGGCATTTAGTCACCTCTGAAAATCAGGACCACCGTCTGTTTAGCACATGTGAATGTGTACATTATTAAGTTTCTCAGAAGCTGTTTGCCATAACTTGTATAAGCGTAACTTGTATAAGCATAACTTGCAACCTGTAAGTGTAGGCTTATTATGTGATGAGATTTAATGAGATTCAAGGAGTTAGTTATATTTGAAAGTAAGAGAGCAACCAGAAGTAATCCACTTTAATTATTTAATCCTGATATTTTTCGGATGATAACTTTCAATGTGCTACACATTTGAGAACCAGCAAGAGGTAATTGCTTGAAGAAACTTTCAGGCAGCCTGTTGAAGGTTCTGGGAGCTGGTTTGTAGGAGGTGACCAGAAGCAGCCTGGTGCTATCCAAAACATAGGTTAGATTCAAATTAGATGAGCAGTTGAGAGTAGTTAACAAAAGGACATCTTTTGGTGCATTCTGGTTTCAAAGCTCACAGGTGGTTCAGTCATTGCTTCCTAATTTGTAGCAGAGGGAGAATATTAAGAATCTACTCCACTGTTGGAACTGCTGGGTCTGTACTCAACAGACTTTTAGCAATATTTAGACTTTTAAGACAACTTGTGCTTCCTTGAGCAGGGGGGAGCCCAAACCCACACTAAGAATGATGTTGAACTTGAGTTCCATCACAGCCATATATGAGAAACATCACAGCTTCCCCCTTGTCCGGCTTAACAGGAAACCTCTATCTGTTGTTCCTCTAACTCCTTCCACAAACACACACAGCAGTCTGGACATATTACCCATTTCCTCCCAACCCGCAGTTGTTTATCTACTTAGCATCTGCCATGGTTTACGAGTCTGGAGCAAGTCCCACACCAGGTCTTAAGATATGCATTTACAGCAATTGAGCTGAAAGGTTTCAGAAGACCCTAAGGAAAAAAAAAAAAATAAGGGAAAAGGGAAAAGAAAGAAAGGAGTGCCACCGATTCATGTGCTCTGAAGCAACAGGAACACAGTCCATGAAAGAAGGTTTTATCATCTGCCTGGTATCTCAAGAAAGCTGGAGTCCCTCCTCATTTTCATCCACAGCACTCTCTAAAGGTTGACTTCACATGCACAGACAGCGGTGTGTGCACACAAGAAGGCATTCTCTCTGTGAGTGTGTGAACACCTGCATGCACATGGCTTTTATTCATTTCTTTTTGTCAAAAGGGCAACAAGCTTTGCTACTCCTCTGAATCATGCATGGCACAGGCCTGGAGCTCTGCTGGTCTTCAGGGTTTCCCTCTATGGGCAAGTTCAGAAGGGCATTTGGGTACAACTTTTCTGGGGCAGCAGTGTCATGAGCAGACCCTATATCCTTCTTGTCCTGTCTGTATAAATATGTAAATATGTAAAAAAAAAAAATCTCCCCTTCCCTCTTAGCCCCCCAGCCCTTGCTCTCTGCCCTGACCTGCTTCTGCTCACTCCCAGACGTGAAACCAAAGAGCTGCAGTTGTGACACTGCAGTTTGTCTGTCATATTGTAACTGGGTTTCCACATCCTCCTCACTCTGTTGTAAAAGCGCTTGAAGAGGAAGAAGTGCAAATAATGAAATATAGGAAAGCAGGAAAAGAGGAAGCAGCCGAGAGACAGCAGCCCAACTGAAACACTAAGAATTATGGAGAAGTGACAGAAAGGGAAGCACAGACCAGGAATTACACTTGGTGGCTTAGCAAAATAAATAAATAAATAAATAAATAAATAAAGATAGGCCTAGCCTTTTCTGCCTCTGCAGCAGCCTTTTAAACTACTATTCATCACCCACTTGACCTATATTCCCCTCCCCACCTACTTGAAGGTAGTTAGGGAACTGTGATATTCTGCGTGCAGTAGAACATCACCAAAACTGAAACAACTTAGGGGTACATAGCAAAAAAAGGTGCTCATCTTCATATCAAGCAAGAGTACGGGCACCTCAAATCACCCCAGGAGAGAGAAGAGGGAAACCACACATGAAGGCAAGCCCTCCTAATGCCCAGCCTCCGGGTGAGGAGGCTTGATTAGGCAATGGTCTCATTTACTAAAAGAGGCCCCAAGGACCAAGCACTGGAAGAGTACAGAAGGAAATTAGCTCAAGCACAGTACAGATTGCTTAACTGGGCAATCCTGCTTTGCTGCTAGGAGATGGAGCAGGCAGCTTAGGAAATCCTTCCACTGAGAGCATGTACAGTTCTGTCCTACTAATTCAGAATGAAACTTGGCTGGATCAGACAGCATTCAAAATTCACATGAAGAATTTTATCTTCTCCATTTTCTGGCAAAGCAGAGTGAAGAAGAAAACAGGGCCTGTTTTTTAACACTCTCCTAGTCTCAGGGACTTTTTAGGGAGAATCTGCCTGATAAAAGGATGAGTAAAAAGCAAATTGTGAGAAATGACCTTCTAAAAATATCACAAAACTAATAGTGATGCATCCCTTTTGACTCAAGCTCCAGTCTTAAACTTATCTGGGAGGCTAAACTGAAGTAGGTAATTTCTCAGGAAGACAGTGGTGAAATCCTGTGCATAAATGAAGACAGGAGTCTTACACAAAGGTGTACTGTGGTATAACTATTTGCTCATCGTTGCATGCAAGACACCCTGTTGGAAAAGCTCCTTCAAAACCATTTGTGGCAATTCCCCTGAAGAGGAGGCTGTCACTAAGTGATAAGAAGTGGGTATTAGTGAGGCTGCACTTTCTTTGAAAACCTTTTGCACAGAGTACCAGAAAACTCTGCTGTTTTCCCAACTACCTATCTGAATTAGGAGATTCTGCTCAGAGGCTCAGTCCTTATTTAGTTCTTCAACAAATCTTAATATATTTTGGAATGTGCATGAAAGAGGAGAGATTAGTATGGTTGTATATGAAGGAATTAAGTCTCCTCCTACAAATGTCCACATTCCCTTGGACATTATGGCTGTTGGAGGGCTGAACTGCATTTCCAATGACACAATTCTAACTACTCTTCCACTTTGCTGTACATACAGCAAGAGTAGCCATAGCTTGGCATTAAAGTAGTTTATACACTGCATTATTTTTATATAGATGGCACTGGGACCAAGCTGTCTGCACAGTCATGTGCATGTATATGAGAGAGTCCAGTGGCATTGTGAAGGTTTTGTCCAGCTTGTCTTTCCTTACTTATTAGAAAGAAGGGCTGATTTGCACTTTGGGTTTGAGGGTCATGACTAGACAGCTCTTGGCTTTACCAGTTCTAGTCTGGTTTTAAGTGCAGTCTTCAGTGCAGCCTCTCTTGCTTTCCAAAGAGAAAATTTGAGAGAGTCATTTAGCTATTCAAGAAACAATGTTATGTCAAGTCAAGAGTGTTTGACACTTAGCTAAGGATGTTCTCCACAGCAAATGGATACATTTTTTTCTAGTTGGCTTTGGATAAGAAATGTCAGGCAAAAGCAGCAGAAACATGATTATTTAGTCATACTTCTACTTACTGTTATATCAGGACAGCTGGAAAAGACCAAATATTGGCCTCTACTGAAATCCTAGCCATAAAGAAAGGAGTGAGTTGATTGCTTGGTTAAGGAGAAATATCATAAGGGGATTTTTATGCTGATGTAAACTTGGAAAAAAAAGACAACATTAAATAGCAAAAGCAATGGGCAATATTTGCAACTTTTCTCAGCTTCTCACCGATTACAAAAAGTACCTATCTTTAACAGCTCCCATCCTTACTAGCCTCCTGCTTCATCCTATAGAGAATTTGATAACAAACAAAATCTTATGGCTTCAGAGAAGGGCGGGGCACTGGAGTTGGACTCAGGAAATTTAGGTTTAATTCCTAGTTTGGCAGCAAACTTCCTGTGTGGCTATGGGAAAGGCACTTAACTCATCATGTGCCTCTACTTCCCTATCTGTGCAGTCTTTCATTCTTTTTTAATGGGAATAGGGCCTTTTTTTTTTTTTTTTTTTTTTTTTCTTAAATGAGGAAACTTAAATGAGCTGTGCCTGAAGTGATTGCTTGTGAGGCTGCCTGCCTCACAAGTGTCCTAGCACATGAGGTTGAAATCTGTCCACATGCTGGTCGCCCTATTTGTGAAAATGTGTAAAGTGCACTACAGAATTATACGAAAGTAGAAAGCTTTTTATATAGACCAGTCTGAAAAATGAGACTGCATCAACAGTGTGACTGCTGGGGACCAAAGTGTTGGAGCCTCAGCCAGGTCTCCTTCATCTGCAATTGCCCGGGGACAACAAGCAGACTTTTTCTTCCTTACCAATGATACAGAAATAGGAAAGAAGCTGTAAGTGCTCTCATCTGGCCTATTCCTGTACTGCCTGTGTACTCAGAGTGAGGCGTAGGAGCCCCAAAGGTAAATTTGTGTAAATTACACTAAAAATAGTGTAGGGTTGTTTTAAATATCCAAAACACTTTTTGATTTCTCACAGCACAGAAGCCAGGTCAGCAGAAGCTGGGGGCGGGGGAGGATGAGAGAGGAAACAAGAGGCCATCTCAGCCTGCACCTTTATTGTAAGAAGTGATAAATACTCAAAAGTGTGTTATCTCCAGTTTAGCTCATGTGCAGTTATAAGGTGTGAAATCTCACTCCAAAAACAAATTGCCAGAATATTTTTTGCAATACAGAAGATTTTCAGAAGCATCTTTAAAAAAATGAATAAGAAACTGATTGGAACCCCTGAAAGTGAAGATAATTTAGGCATATATCCAAACTTCCTCTTCACCTGCTCTTCCTCACACAGTCCTCAGGCTCTTTCATGTCCACGTCTGGCTGTAGTTCCAGTCCTCGCACTGGCACAAGTCTGAGCACTTGCCAGAACTCATCAGACACCGAGCTGGAATTCAGCCCTCTATGTTTCCCAAAAGCTCAAGGGCTGGACAAATTAAAACTCACTGAAGATTTCGTTTCCTGTGATGCTTCTTATTTCCCAAATGATCTAATCATTCACTACCAAAATTTATTTTACTCTCTCGTGTGGCATGAAGAAATCTGTCATTTATTTAAGCTTTATACTTTCAGATCTCACTTTTCAAGTTAAAGAGATACATCATTTAAAACAAAGCAGGAAGCAGTGCATGTTTCGTGCTACACCAGTTACACTGTGCAGAGGAAGAACACACCTGGCTATTTTGCTGCTACTATTGGAAAAACAAATTTGCTTTCCGCTGTCCAGACTACTTGTTACAGTTTAGATTCATGACTGAGTAGTTACAACTCATTCCCTACCAAAACCTTTCCTCATGTTGGAAATTGTAAGGCTTAATTAATTGAACAATATAATATTAATCAGGTTGTAAACTCTTCGGGGCACATTTTTTTGGGTGTTTGTGTTGTATCTAGAGCAACAGAGGACCATTCCTTTTCTAGCAACCCTATGCTGAAACCCAAATTCATTCAAATTAATCTGAAATAAATGGCAGTAGAAACACCCAAAGCATAATTCTACCTCCTTCCCCAGTCTTGCATAAACATTAAGAGCAATTTTATCCAGCTAATGTGAACAGTAGACTTAAAACTGGACACAAGTAGAAAAAAAAAAAAACAATGAAAACTAGTGTCAGGCATTTAGAGAGTGGTCAAATTTGGTTTCTCGTAAGTGTTCGTGATCTGTTCTGACTATCAGAATTGACATTTCCTGTCATCTTAGCATTTATGGAATGGTTGAAAGTGTCTAGCAGGCAAAGCTCTTGTCAAACTTCCCCTCTGCTCTTAGTCGCATGTTCTAGATAATGTAAGTGGCCTTTGCTTGCAAGAGTGTTCCTCTGGCTTTTTGAAGCATCTGCTCAGTTTATGCCTACAGCACATTTCAAACACTGCAAAATAGCAAGGACTCCTTTGCAGCTGCAGGAAACCTGACAGATTTGGACAGTGTCTGACAAACATTTTCTGCTGTGCATCAATATTTTCCATGTAGCCACCTTTACCTGGAAGTGACACAACCTAGTAGGATGACAGACAGGGTCTAAGAGTTGAGGCACTCAGAACTCAAAGTTCTGATTCTGCAGTGTTTAAATACATGTGATCTTTGTCTAAGGGAACAACGCTGAAGTCAAGATCTGAGAACTGACAAGACTCAAAATTATATCCTTCTTGAAGAATTCCTCTTTTTTTTTTCCAGTTGCAGCTCTGAAAGGACGGCTCATACAGCTCCTTGTTTTGCTCTAGAGCAACATCTCTAAATTCATTCTTGAGTTGAGTGCAAATAAAGTAAAAATGCCAGGCTGCTTAGCCACAAGAAAACTAGACCCAAAGGTTACAGGGATATTACACATCATGTTGCTCTTCTTTCTCATGAACAAACTTAGTTTGTTACTAAGCTAGGATTCATGATGCACCTAAACTTCATGCTAACACCCAGACTGAGTGGCTGGATTCAGAGAGAAGCAAATGAAAAGGGTGAAGAACATGAGAAAGTTTATCCACAGAACTGTAAAGCAGCCCCAAGGAAGTGGCTATTTCTTACCAGCTAAGGTAAACTTACATATCTGTGCCACAAAGTCTTTCTATTTCCACCTCACGCACAGAGTGCCAGCAAAGCTGATGCAAGCCATGGGGTACAACATGCTTCTCAAGGACTTGTAAAAGAAAACCTTAAAAGTTTCATTTTCTGTTGTCATCTTTTTATCGAATGAATGTGCTGTGGCTGTTAGGCATGCAGGACTGCTGTGACAAACCTTCCCAGCAAGTCTTGTGAAATTTGCTTCTGCTGATGCAAATGTGCGATTTGCTAGAGCTCCCCATTGCTATCTGATGAACTCCCATCCTAAGCCTGAACGTGAAAAACACAACCCACAGCCCAGAACGTGTGGATTGCTGTGTTCTCAGGAAGTACGCAAGTAAAATAACTATTTGTGCTCTATCTCACTGTGAGTAAAAAAAAAGAGGGGAGGAAAAGCAAAGAAAGGTTGTACAGCAAACACCAGTCCTCACACAGGAAGGCTGCATTTGCTCAAGCAGCCTGGTCTTCATGAAAGGTTCATACTTTGCATTTAACTGTAGCTCCTCATCAGGAGCATCAGGTTTGCATCAGGAAGTTCCCTGAGAATCACTCTTGCTTCCTGAGATGGGCTGAGCAGAAAGGTCTTTCACTGTGTCTGTCAGAGCTGTTTTTCCAATCCTTCTTTTGTGCTCATCTCCTCAGTTATCTACTGAAATATTGCTGAGCAAGTTACCAAGCTAGGCATGCACCAGCTTTTAGTGGAAAGCTGTATCTCAAATAAGAGAGGCAAGATATTTTATCTGCATTTCCCTTGGGATTAAATAATCAATTATGTTTAGTTTTATGACCCCTTGTGCCTTCGCAACAGAGAGACTCCTAGTCTGGCAACTCTACCGACACTGCACAAGCCACAAGAGGCACGAATGCATCTTCCTCAGTCACTGCCCACTTCCCAAATGGAATTTACTCTTGGGGTTTGTACAGGATACAGACAAGCTAGCAGGAACTAAGTTTTTCCTCTTTTAGGCTTGAGAAAAAATAAAAATATTGCATGACTTTATTGAAGACTGATGACTTTATGAAGAATGCTCGCTTGATAGTCTTTCTCTTTCCTTCTCCAAAAAAAAGGGGGGGGTGGGGGGGAAGCTCATCTTTCAAGAGAAATGCCACTTTGTGTACACGTGCTCTAGTCTTTTTCACACATATACACACACAGAGGAATTTGGCTTTACAGATATAAAACTCCGTGTGTGCAGGAAAGCACAGTCTTGTCTGCCTATGTACATGTGCATATGTGTGTGCATACACATGTAAGAGAGGAGACTTCAGAATAAACAGCTCCCTATGGCTGGAAAACACATTACCATTTCAAACTTCAAAGGGAGTATCACAGAGAAGCAATGATTAAAAAAAAAAAAAAAAGGAAAAAAAAGATTTAGAAATGAAACATATTTTTGCATTGGATCTTTAGCACCAAAGGCTAAAATGTGTATTGTATAAACCAGGCTCTTTCACAGCACAGAGGAAAAGAGCTTATTAGCAACGGTATAAGAGTGTATGGCAAATGTACAGACTCATTAATGTGTAATTACAGAACAAATAAAATGAGACTTTCCTGGTTTGTTTTGCAAGGAGAAAAAAAAATCCACTTAACACTGCTATAATCCCATGGCAGGATACCAATCTCACTAGGATCTACTAGCTGTGCAGCAGTAAAATTAAACAAATGTGTTGCTGCCAGAGGTAATGCCTCATTACCATTACTCATTCCATGTCTTTTACAACTGTCAGACTCCAAAACCACTGGTCTTCTGCTAGCATTTTAGCATTTCTCTTTTTTATTTCTACTCTCCATGATGTGGACAAATGGGCAGGAAGCTCAACTCCTCCCCACGAAAAGCCTAGTTCCTATTTGGCTTCTAGATAAAATGATGCAGAGTAGGTCCACACCTGCAAAGCCCGGCAACCACACTGGCCCACAAGCCTTGCCTGTCTCCCCCTCCAACTGTCAGCAACACATCACATTACATTACAAAATTATGTGGATTTGGGATTTTGGAAGGAAAAAGCATGACCCCTAATCCAAGTGGCAGGTGCCTCTGTGATAGTGGCTCCACTGGTAGCTCCATCCTGTCTGTCATGGCACAAAGACACCCTCTTCAGAAGAGGAGATCAATCTCCTCATGGCCAAAAGGCAAGCAGTGGGGCTCAGCCCACCCCACTCTTCTCACAGTTGGGCAAATACATTTTTCCTCCTGAATTCTTCAGGTGTATGTTTCCCCTGTGAAAGGAAACTTCCTTGCAGAAAGAGCTGGAAAGCTGTCTCCAAGGCATGGAGGCACTGCGAGTAGGGTACAAGTGGTGGTGTTCTCTAGCTGGCACTACCCACTTTGGTGTTAATGAAACCAGAGCAGCCACTGCCGCCACTTCCAAGTGTTACAAAACTCACTCACAGCAGTAAAAAATAGGCTCACTAACGCTGTCCACATAGTACTGAGATGCACAGTGCTGGGAAAGGGAATGGGAAGGGACTGATATCCTCACTCCAAAAAAGCCCTGTACCATCACCAAAGATCAGAACACAAAGTTCTTCCCTTAGAAAAAAAAAAAAAAAAAAAAAAACCAAAACCATAAAAACCACCAAAGATTTGGGAAGTTCAAATCCATAGTGGGGATGTCGTCCGATCACAGCTTCTTACAAATACAGGATGCTTTTAAATGATGAAATACGGAGAATGAATATTTCCTCTTCTATAAATTTCAACACAAGCTGAAAGTGCCACCAACTTTAGTTAAAGCCCACCTTTCCATTGTATTAAATATTTCTGTTACATTACTTACTCAACCAGGAGGGTAAAATCACCTGTGGATACCCTCTGTTATATGAAGGAATCAGCAGCTTCTGCTAAAACTCTCTACAATTTTTTAAAAAGAGGCCTCACAGAGCAGGCGGAGTCCCATGGACTTCCATAAAATAATCTAGAAGTTACTGAAAACTCTGGTAAGCGCAACTTCCTCAGAAGCAACATTTCCAGGGTAAAAAAAAAGGGGGGGGGGGGGGTGGGGGGAGGAGGGGTTACATTAAGTTCTCTTTACTCTTTGGTAAAGCAGGTACTGGGTCTCTATTTCTTTTTCCTCTCCCTTTAAAATCTGATACTAATTCTGTTACATTTCTCTACTCCTGCTACACTTGTTACGCTTCTCAGATAAAATTTTTGGCTATGTTCGGAACAGGAGAAAAAGGGGAGAACATGAAAACCAACAAGCAAGACATGGCCCATTATTAGGTTTTTATTTGGGGGACAGCCTTGTTTTGATGGCAAAAGGAGAGGAACGCTGTGTTTGCTCTGCATCCCCCACAGACCTATAACCTTCCCTGGGACACTCATTCCCCTTTTTTACATATGGATTTTGACATTTCAGAGTTGAAATCTCACTGACATCCAAGGGAGGAAAGGAGTCTACTCTCTTCCCAAAATGCCCCCCGATGTCCATGGAGTGACTGTGGCTGATGGCAGGAGGACAGATGAGGTGGCTTCTCACTGTCCTGTGACTTGGGCACCAAAACCTACTGGGAGCCACATACCTAAAATGCATTCAAGAGAAGCCTTAGACACTGATCCCTAACTGAAAAACATGTAGAAGACAAGGAAAGGGAGGCTGAGGGGAGCACATTTGGGTCGCACTAAGTGCTGCTTGCTCCTGGCTCTAGGTGTCAGGCTCCAAGCAGGAGCTCCCTCCAGCCTTGTGCCTTTAGCACATGCTCTTCAAGGCTGGAACCTGTGGCTTGGACCCACCAGTGCAGATCCCTCAAGCAGACTTGAGGCTGCAAGGCTGTGACTGAAAAGGGGCTCGTCACAGTGAGGCACCTGAGCGGAAGCTGAAGTTATGGAAATGGGAGGAAAAACAGCGACTTGTTCCCAAACAGCACCTCCATGCAGGCAGGTGACAGCGCTCCCGAGCTTGCGCCTCCCCCCTCGTTTAACCCCAAGTGCACTCCAGTTGAGTGACAATAAAGTCAGGAGAAAAACCCAAACCTACGGCAAGAAACAACCACTATAAAACAGTGGCTGAAGAGCTGAGTGGCAGTGGGAAGGTCCATCCAAGCCTGTCATTCCTCTAAAATAAACTGAGGTTTAGCAAGCTGCAGCTAGAGAGGTCCTGCCCAGCTGAATATATGCCCCACTTCCAGCCAAAGCGCCATGCGTCGGAGCCGCACTTTAGCCCCGGCTGAGATCCTGTGAGATAATTTTAACTCCCGAGCATGAGCGGGGCTTATCGCGGCAGCACATCTCCTCGGCTCCGATAAAGACAACTTCCTCTCACTGCAGATTAGATCAGCAGGCGCCGTATCCGTACTTAAAAGTCACACTGCTAAACACGCGGCTGGGCTCCAGCTGAAGCGAGGCTCACCGCCTCTCAACGGCTGGGACAGAAAACTCGCATGGCTTGGAGGCTTTCCTGCCTGGGCCATCCAGGACTGGAATTTATCCCTCCCTCTGGCTATACGAGAAAGGGAAGTCTTACACTGCAGGTTAAATTGGCCTACAATAAAGAAGACTGGCATTCACCACCCTCCGAAAATTCAGGAATACGTTTTTCCTAACTTGTAAGCCAGTGCAGAGTGTGGCACTTGGGTCTGGTGTCGTGGCAAAAATCCTCTGCTCTTCAGTAGCCCTGTATATTTGACTCTTGTACATCTGATTCTAGCGCATTGCTCCACACTGTGCATGAGGAATATGTGTCTTTGAAGGCTGGTTTATTCCATGTATCACATGCATCATGTATAATGGCATTGAGGAAATTTATGATGTGCCTTCTTCTCTAACCCATCCCCATCCTCCTCTGTATAAATCCCCAGAAGAGTTTTGAATAGAAAATGAACACAGTCCTGATGGATATATTTCCTGTGTTCCCCTTAAAAGCAGAAAATTCACACTGGCAGCCTCTCAGAGCACACTGCCTTCAGTTTATGTTGGGCATTGTATTTTGGGCACAGAAATGGGAGCTCCACACTAAATAAGTGGGGAGATTCCCAACTTCCCTATTTCTAAAAGTTCCTAAAATATACCAGTTGCAAGTTTCTCAATTCCAGCAGAAGGATCCTGAGCAGGATCTGCAAGCCCTGCTTCACTGTGAATGTTTATTTGCAGAGGGCAAGCAATTTCTAAAGCTCCTCCAAACATAATGTTACCAACCTTCCCTCTGCTCTCAGGGGCTGAGGGAACTGCATGAGGTGGGCCTTCAATAGCTGTTTGTGAAGGCTCATCAGCTCCTGCATCTGCTTCTCTGAGTAGCAGAGAGGTACGCCTGAAAGCCGAGCAAGTGAAGCACATTACACAAGCCTCCAGAACATGATACTTCTACAGATGATGATATACCACGCGCTTATATGCCACGCATGTGCATTTTATTACCCGTACACAACAGAGGCACCAAACTCCTGCAGGAGGAGTGTGCAAAGGCCTCAGCCCTGGCACCAGCTACCTTGGCTCCTTGCCTGCCCTGCCACAGTGTCGAGGCAGCAGCAAGCTCAACCTGTCTCTAGCAGGGGACGGGTTTTGCAAGCTGGGGTGGAGCACTTCCCCTTGGGGCTTTCTCCCTAGTGCCCTCGCTCTGAAGCCTTTCCACATTGTGCGCTGCCCGCACCCTGCTCTGTGCAACTTGCAGCAGATTGATGTAATGAAAAGCTCTTGTGGTTGGCCTAGTGGCCACTCAACCACACTCCTGTCCTTGCTGTCAAATGCTCGAATTCCTTTTAAGGAAACAAAGCACCGAAGCGGCTGAGAACGGGGACACTTGCCTACCCCAGTAACTAGCTGCTGGTACAGATAGCACCTCTTAGTGACCACGGCAGCTAGAGAAAACCCTGGGACGTGAAAGCAATGTTGGGTTCCCAGAGATGCCAGGCCCCGAGGTTCTGCCACCATCTGGGCTGGTACCACAGACCATGTCATGGGGGAGACATCAATCCTTTTGGCACTTGCCACTGCAGAAGGGAAGTATCAAACAACTCTTTCTAATATTTCGTATTTTAAACAAATAACTTCTAACTTCATAATAAATTTGCTCTCTCTTGTGACATCCAGGACCACCGAGGCTTGTGACTTTGGCATCTTCTGCCAGTTATCCAACAGTTTCAATCTGGTTGGTGAAGTACACCATCCCCATCTCCTCCTCTATCAGAAAGAATAATATCTACACATGTTACAAGCTTCAGGTCCATACTGAAATCTGTGCTGGGTTGTGATCATTTTATTCAGTGAGAAATCCATGTCCTACATGTTCGAAGTCTACAGGGTCATCTTTATCAGACAGATATCTGTACAGAGCAGGCCCTGGCCCCACAGCCCCTTTCTGAGGCCAATAGCACTGAGCTGGCCTTCATTTTTTTTTCTACCTGTCAATGGCCAGTTATAGTATGTTATGGATACAGCAGGTATAAAACAATGCATTCTTCATTATTTCAGGTAAATGTTACCACTACAACATGAGGTAGTGAATATGAAGCACGGTCTGCCCTACAACCAGCTTTGCACACACGGCTTTAATTAGGATACAGGCCTAGGGCAGAAGCTAAACCACAGGAGTCCACCACGTGAGGGACATTCAGTACTCATTAGCCCCAGAACATACATGCAACACTTAACCTGAAACGTTGATGGAGACAGTGAAAATCAACAGAATATCTTTTAAAGCAGGTATCTATGTTATATATTAAACATAGGAAATAGGCCTCCTACTTTAAAGGTGATTACAGAGCACTAATTCTTAAACAAATGGGATTTGAGTGGGATGCATATTTCCAAATAACTTAGATCAGGATATTTAAAGACACTGAGGAGTTTCATAAACCCATATGGAAGATAAGAGTCTCTAGTGACTTAAAGACTTGTGAAAATCCAGATTTCCCTTGTCTGAAATCCTTCCCAGTGTTTTTTAGAAGGGGAAAAAAAAGGAGAGAGAGATCTTGCAAAGGGAGCAGGTGAGCGAACAGGTTAAAAAAAAGAAAAAAAAGAAAGCCAATATAAAGGTGTCTTGTCAGCCTAGGAAGGAAAGCAGGGGGTAGAGAAGAGGACAAGGAGTGAGGAAGATCTAGAGGACAAAGCAGCAGAAACAGAGCATTCAGAAGGAAGCTGCTTATTACATAATGCCATTCTGGGGATTGCAAGATTAAAAAGACAGCAAATTCATTGAGGGAGGAAAGGGAGCAGCAATCAAATCAATCTTTTAATATGGTTTTGCTTTGCTGGGCTACTGTGGATGGCTTTATTCCTACAGGTGACCTTTTCCTACCTGTTTATCATTTCTGCATTGGTCAGAAGCATCTCCTGTGTTAGGTGCCCCTGCCTGGAGAGACAACTGAAAATAGGCTTTTCCTGAACCTCGGAACACCTCCCTTTAAAATTTGTACCCTGTCTAGTCATTTTAAGTGACCACTCAAAGAGTGAAGGCATCCAAGGAAAATCTGGGCAGGTGAATTTTGCAGTGTAACTTATAAAGTCCACTGCAGCTTCATTCTCCAAGGAGAGAAAGATTTTTTCAAATGGTTCTTCCTATCAAGTTCAGGTTCAGAGCACCAAGTTCAATTCTCAGTCTAGGGCCAGAAGAAGCAAGAAAGGAGATTTCTGAAAACACAAGGAGGAGCGACAGCCTACTTTTCTTATTTTTCTACTTTTTCCTTTTTCTTCTTTTTGTAAAAAATTATTTCCCTTTGACCTTAAAAATGCTAAGTTCATGAAAAAAAAAAGATAATTATCCCTTTGATGCTAAGGTAAAAGCTTTCATGTAGTGTTGCTACAAATGTGAGCCAGCAAATGGTCATTTGAACATTTCTATCTTACAGGTAAATTAAAACTAACAACACTTTTTTCACCTAATTTTACCAAGATAAGGTAAATAGTTACTCTCTTCCATTTAACAAAATGGCAATTTCCACTGTTACGTCCATAATCCTACATGTAAAAATAAATACATAAATAAATACTCCAAAGCCCGGTGGCTCTCTTCAGTGTATAGCTGCAACAAAGCACCATGCCTTTGTGTGTGCGGTGAGGAGAGATGATCTTTCAGAAGCGGGATGTAGTGTAAAACTTATGCTGAAATACAGCAAAGTACACAGGGGATCCCCTTTTCATGAAGGAAACAGATGGGACATTAGGAAAGTCATATAGAGAAAAATCGTTGCCTGGTCGTTATCTGCTCATGTGCATCGCCTGACAATTTCCATAGGCCATGTGTTATTTTCCTGCTCAAGGTATATATAGTTGGTTGGTCTCTGCAATGATTTTTTATCATGCTTCAAATGACCTTTTAAATGCATCTTTTCTACCTGATCTCCATGATACAGAGAGATGAGAAAAAGATCTTTGAACAAGCATAAAGATGAGAGCATTGCACAGAACACATAGCTCATATACACTGCTCATATACAACAACTAAGATAGAAAGACAGTCTCCTGCTTCTCTGATTTGTCCATGGGGTAATATAGGCCAAACACCCTTCATTATCCTGTTACTGCACTGGTTAATCCCTGACTAGCAAACTTTTATTCCATAACGATCCTTCTTGGCACTACAGAATGTGCATAGCAATTGTACCCCTTCTGATATGTTTCCTCCACGTGTTCAGATATCTTTTTTTCTTAAAAAAAAAAAAAGAGAGAAAATTATTTTTCAATTCAAAAAACATAGGAGAATATAATTTCTTAGAGAAAAGAGTATTAGAAAAGGTGAAAGTGCAGGTAGCTTTACTGAAAATAAAGAGAAGGCAAGTGTTGGAGTTGATGCCTACAGTTAAAAAGTAGAATATAATGAAGTTATATTCTACTGGACTTCTAATGAAGTCTAATGAAACATTCATGAAGTAGAATATAGTATAATAAGTGGATTGTCTTTGTTTCTGCTGGCTGTGGTAAATGTCTCACTGCAAGAGCATGTCCCTTCTAAATCAAACAGCAAGGCTAGAGAGAATGGCTGTAGAAAGAGATGTTGAAGGCAGAATAAGGAAAGTCTGTTTTATTATTGAGTGCACAAAGCAAAACTAGTAAGCACTGATAGAACTTACTGTATTTAGAATGCCAGAATACTATTGTTTGGCCATCATTTATTACAATACCCTTTAATATCTATTTAGATTAATATAAAATAGACCCATTGGGAGAACCATTACATGATCACCAACATAAATTTCATCATGGCTTGTTCTGTATGATATTTGTGAAGTAAAATGAATTCAATGTAAAATACTGTGTGTTTATTTGTTTTTGAATGTGGGATTTGTTTAAATTAATGGTTGAATATTTTATTGAGTTTAGCTGTTGTGGGAGAACAGAGGGGTAACTCATTTTGCAGAGTTGATAGACAAGCAATAAAAGAAAGATTCTGGGCAAATAAATTTGGTATTGAGAAACAAAGCAGTGCACAAGCAATCAGATTATTAAAAAGCACTTTAGAACATTAAGGTTTATATGTAACTATGCATGCAGGAATTGAATTTTACCCTCCTCTTTTTGGTAATGGGATCAAATAGTGAATAAAGCAGAGATGCATAAGATACTGTATTTCCACCTAGGTAGCACTAGAGGTTGGAAGCATATTGTATTCCTAATGTCACCACTCTGCCATATGGTCCTGTTTTGGTTATTTTATTTTTTGTATCTCCTTTTCCACATCCTGTCCTTTATTAGACTTCTCCAGGTGATAACCATTTTAAGTAACTTGCAATCTCTCTGTAGACACTTTTCTACCCCAGTCCTTGTTCACATTATCAGAATACAAAGGTGAGAACTAATACTTTAATTAGCAGACAAAGAAAGATGCTTACTCCCTCTTCTTCTCCTGATACATTTTTATCGTATAGGGCATTAAACACAGCATGCTGGGAATCATTAAACTTTTTTTTTTTTTTTTGGCTAGGAAACAAACACAATGCCCATCAGTAACATTGCCTAGTTTTTCTTTAGTGAACTATACATGAGCTAACATATGCAATAGCCAGCAGCCTAGCTAGTTCTTGGTGTGGACCCTGCATTTTCAAAAAAGAAACAGTGTTTTGCAGAATCATCTCTAAATAATACTTTGTTTTAAGCCAAAAAACTTGATCGATTGTGGATACTTACCCAGAAAAACCAAATTTAAATGTTTTTTTAAAATTTTGCCAGTTAAAAGAAGAGTAACTGAAGAACAGATATTGGAATCTGAAACATGTGAATAACATGCATGTTCTAATATGACATTTGGGAAGAAGTCTGAGAACGTAGTATTTGAATAAATAGCGAAGAAAACATCTGAATAAACAGCAAAAATAACAAAAAAAAATACTCGATAGTTTAACGGTTTTTTTCAAATCTGACTTAAGGTAGTATTTAATTCCAGTTTGTATGTAGAATGAAAGCCACCTGTCAAGATGGGGAGACAGGGAGGGGAATTTCATACAATCAGTTATGCTTGAGAAATAAGATAAATAGTAGGATCTTTCTAACTTATTCAGGGATGAAAAGGCTCACTATCCTTCAAAATGCCTTTTCAAAAGAGAAGGTTGCACAAAAGCGCTCTACACTTGAGTAATCCTGTGCTAAACCAGGTGAAAAGGCACAGGACTTCCCTGCACAGGACTGCCTGCATACCAGCCTGCTATGTAGGTCTTTTTGCTTAAGATTACACAGTACTAGTATTTCTAATTGGAGCGGACTAGCCATCTTACCCAAGACTCTCTCATTCTTAGAGTTCTGCTGTCCTCCAGTACTAGTTGAAAGGTCCTCCGGTACTGGCATAGGTTCATCTGCATCATCTGCGACATCACTAATTGGAGGACTTTCCTTTCCTAGTAGTGAAGAAAGCAGCATTAGTCAGACATCAGTCATAGCCTCATTTTCAAAAAACTGTACCAGCAGAACTACAAAATAAGTGAAGCTTAAAGGAGAAAAAAAAAAGGGCAGTTAATGACACCTAAATACATGGTCTATGCAGGACCAAAAGCTGCCGTCTTTCTGCAAAGAAAGTCTCTCTGGAATACAGGGAAAACTGTATTTATGAAAAGAATGCATGGCCAGTGTCTCTTCACCGAAGCTGCAATACAACAAAAACAGTTTGTAAAACCTCTTCTTTCTTCTGCGAATGCTTCTTGAAAGGAAGTTCATTTGCTTTAGTGCACATTTATTTTAGTTAATAATCACTAACTCACAAATATTCGGGGACTCTAACAGAACTACTTTTTTCAGTTTTCATCAAGCTTCACCAAAATCCACAGATCAAACTTGGGCTGATTCTTGTGTCTAATGACAATCAACGGCCTCCTCCAGCTCAAGGGACTTCCTAAAACTCTCCAAATATAAGACAGGATAAATGTGGGGCAAAGTAGTTCGTTTGCACTGTTCAAGAAAACTAGGTTTTAAAGAATTAAATTGGGGGAAGGTTGGCTATGATTCTTCATGATGCATCTATCAGATTGCAGAATAATCTCCAAAAGGCAATGCTGAGAGTGCAGTCAGATCTAAAACTGCGGCCTGGAGGGCTCCAGGGTACCCAAGGCACAGCCCTGCACTGGCAGAGCAGTGGGCTACATGATCTAATATGGTCCCCCAGCTCCATCTCCTATGGCATATTCCTGAACCTACGAAATCCCAGGCACCGCATGTGAGAGCAACAGGAAAGGGGGACTCCAGAAAGGCAAAAGGAGGACTCTGAATTTTATGGCAGGGGGAGGTAAAAGCTGGAAGCAAGCTCATTAAAACAGCTCTTGCCATTCGCTGTTCAGCTCCTTCTTTCTCTCTCTCTTTTTTTCTAAGAGTTATTCCTGTAGTTTTCTTCACTACCTTATGGGATTAAAGGAATTTAAAGAACTGCCAATAACTTTTCTGAGGCAAGTCCCAGTCTGCCAAGCTGAGCTGTATCTTATGGATAGGAAGCAGGAGTGATGAGAGACTGCTTGAACTATTTCAGCCTTTTCTAAGAAAAAAAGAAAACATAAAAAAGAATGAAGTTTAATCTATGGGCTTTATTGACAGCACATCTAGCTTTAGAAAATTGATTAAAAAGTAATAATAATTAACAGCCACCTGCAGACTGCAAGGTTCAAGCTGTGCTCCCAGTTACACAAATGCAAGTTCTTCAGCCCTTAGTCTAGATTCAGGAGAACACTTTAACGGTTACAAACCAACATAAACAGATAATATCAGAGGTATGAGATAACGAATAGAAAACAAAATCAAAATTATATTAACTGATAGTTCATCATCCCACAATAAGTAGGATAAGTAGGATGCTTTGAAGATAACTCAAAGCAGTCTTTGGGAACAGAAGCATTTTAGTAGGTCAGTACTTTGGCGATTTATGGTGAACTGTTTGGTTTACTCAACAGATATCAATCTTCTGCGTGTTAAATGAAAAGCTATTTGCCCAGATGGCATGAATCAGAGCAGCTCCACAAGCCTTGGAGCCCTTGGCAGGGCAGATCTGCAGAAGCTGGAGACCTAGTTGCTCGTCTGTCATTGAAGGAGACTGCAGTTAAGAAAACTTTACTTAGTAAACTTGGCTTTAATGACTCATCTGACACCACTCGATTTCTTCATGTTGCACATAACAGAGAAATTCTTGCATGCAAAATGACAGGGTAAAGAATAGTGGATTTAAAATAGACATATTTGTGGAATCCAGTGTCTTAGATTCAGAGCATGATATTCGTATTTCATGCCTTAACTACATCTAAATTGTTATACTGTGATAAGCTCCCTACTGAACATTAATCTTACAGATACGCAATCTCACTAACAGACTTTTGCCAACGCATTTAGAAATGGTAAGGGGAAGACAGAGGGAAAAGTTTCCCATTTAATTTCTAACAGGCATGTCCAGAATAATAACTGTTCGAAGGAATAAGGCTGAAAAAAAATTTAGTGGCAAACACTGGGGCAAACTGTGAAAATGTCACATAACAAAGCAAAGTGCTACAGATATACTGCATTCCCATTTTACATTTTTGGTCTAAAGTATAATCGCTGCAATCCAACACCTGGCTTTTGAGGGGTTTGTTTTTATAAAGAGCTATCTGACACATGAAATAAAAAAGGCATAGGAGAGTCATAGAGAAAGCAGAAGACTTCTGGGGTATCAAAGCTCTGCTTCTGGTGCTGCCACTGCTTCATGGCATGCTCTGGTTAAGCCACACAGGTTGGTATACTCAAGTGCAAGTTTTAAGATACATTCCTGCAGTGTATCTCAAAACTCTGAAACACGGTATCAGATATCCAGGCAGTACCTGGTAGGATCCTCAGCTTCCCCCTATTTCAGTTTCCCCACCCATGCTCTAGTAATGTAGTGAGGAATGAGGGAAGCGAACCAAGTACCCAAGATTTCATGCATCCTTATTTCTGCCCAAGTTTCTTTAGTTCTGAGAGCTCTTCAGCTCATGCCAGAGTGCTGTTGCTAACACTACTACTGTTAAAAACAAAGACAGAACAGGATTTCTTACAGAAATCTCAAACGCTCTCCATCTGCAAATGAATGCTATGGGCGGATCTAATGCCTAGGGGCTGTTTTGAGTGGAAACACTGGCGTGACCAAAGAACTTATGCAAGAAAAACAATATAGGGCTTTTCTAGCCTGAGGTCACAGCTCGTGTCCCATTTTCACTAGTGGCATCTCAGAGCTCAAACGAGGGAGCGGGGAGTCGCACAAGGACGGGAGCCAGGCTCTCCTCTGGTGTGAAGTAGCCCAGGACATGCTCATTTGCACCTTCCCAGACTCCAGCACGAATGGCAAAGGCAAAACTCTTCTCCCTGCTTCTGCACCGAGCAGCCTGTGAGGTGCTAGGGGGATCTTTTTATGTTAGATGTGGAAACATTTGTACCGTTTTTTCACCTTCCTTAACTGTTAGGCCCTAGAACTGAGAAAAAAAAAAAAAAAAAGGCAGGAAAAATACTGCTTGTTAAGTGAGATATTATCTGTGTTTTCTGATTCTCTTGCATGGGTGCCGGATATCGTTTGGTTAAATGTATGTCAGCTCTCTCCTCATTTCAGAACTGCAACTGCTTGCCTGGTGAAACACCACTTTCAGGAGAAAGAAAAGAAACAGCATGAACCCTGAGCTCATCTCACAGCCTTTCAGTTCCTCCAGGAGCGCTTGAGGCCTCACTTCACAGAAGCGGGAATGCCTGTGGGCACGTGGGGCCAAGCTCCTTTGTGCTGGCTTCATGCTGGCTCAACTCGTCCTGGTCGCACCATGGGTCAGCTATGGCTGCCCACCCCAAGTGGCTGCAAAATGCTCCTTCTGAGCCCCTCCAGACCTGCAGACACTTTCCCTGTGAGATCCAGCAAGGGTTTATCAAGAGTCGGTATTGATGGGGTCAAATCTGACCAACTCCTGTTTCCAAAGGCTGAGTTCACACACAACTCAGCTCATGAATGAAAATAAATTTGCAAGCTTTTTGGCTGCTCGTGTCCCAAGTCCTGCTGACAATCCAATAAACTCACAAACTCTGCTCAGAGAAAGCCCCAGATTAAATTATTAGGAGCCCAGTGGCAGAGTAGAATACGAAAAGTCAGTGCAGTTGGTTTGCTGTCATCTGCCCATGTCATCTGCCCTACCTCTTACTCAGATCCTTCTAAAGGAGACTCTTTCCTCACCACAACAGAGCACTATTTCATCAATATGTTTTGCCACAAATGCTGAAAAAATGCGTAAGTACTACAACGACTCCAATCCTGAAAAACTGAGCTGCAAAAAAGTGTGTATATGGAGTATACATACAAAAATATATATAAATAATGCACATATACATGTACACGTGTACAGACATTCACAATGGCAAAGTCTTTTTGCAAATTTCCCCTCTCATGGTGAGAGGCAGATCATAAAAGTGTTAAAGAGCGTGACCTTCTAATCCACTCTTTGACTTGAGACAACATTTTTCCACACTACTCCTCCTCACATCGAGACACAAAAAAAGTAGTAAGTAACACCCTCCTGAAAAACAGCAGGTGTGGAAGCCAGATTAATGGCACTGCAAAAACAAAAACCCCGCAAAGGTTAGGTGTGGAAATGCAGGGGAATAGGCGCTGCTGCACAGGAAGGAGAGGTCGGCGCTGGTGCCCCAGCAGCTCTTACGAGGGGCTCTGCAGCAACGGGATCCAAATCACTGTGTATCCCGATGCTTGGAGCAGCTCCCCAGGGCTCTGTCCCCATAAAGAGTGGTGGGATCAAAACCCCATTGCTTTTTATGCTAGAGGAGGACATGCTCCACACACAGCCTGTGTAGCAGTTGTTGTTATTTCATTTATAAGCTGTTTCAGCTTGCAAAAAAAAAAGGAATGATGCTAATTATACCCAGGTATAAGTAAAAATGTTACCTGAGGAGGGGAAGGCAATGTGCTTGCACAGTGCTCACTGGGAATGACTTATATATGCTAAAGGTAGCTGAAAATCTGTTCGCATGAAGGAGTATTGTATTGCTCTTTCAAACAATGCCTGTGACTTTCAATTTTCAGATACCATAAAAAGTTCAAATTTTTGAAGAAACTCAACACTTATAAAGGAGAGAGGCAGGGAAAAAAAAAAGGAAAAAAAAATGGAAAAAATGGAATTGTGTCCATTTATTTCCAGAAAAACCCATGACCTTCCCACCCACACTATAGCAGGACCTTTGTGATCCCTTGCAGTTGGTCCCAGGTCTCTTGGGAGCCTAGGTCCCAGGTCTCTCGGGAGTGCAGAGACCTGGGACCTAGGCTCCCAAGAGACCTGGGACCAACTGCAAGGGATCACAAAGGTCCTGCTATAGTGTGGGTGGATACAGAGCAACCCTACGCTCCTTGGAGGTATCTCTTCGAAGCAAGTCCTGCGTCTGAAAGCCGGGCTCGGTGAACAGGGCTGCCGTGCTCCAGGCACACCACCAGAAGTGGAAACTGAAAGCCAGAAGCTGTTGCAGCTGTCAGTACAATAGGGAAAAATAGGAAAAACACTAGCTTTTTCACCTGTTGGAGCACAACAGTGTAAATAGTTATTATTTTGCTAAATTACATTACCCATTTGCTAAAGAACTGCCTTCCAGTGAAATTAAGCACAAATCTTCCCACAGAAGCATCAATGCTGACACTTTGCAGAATCCTATCTATGCTAGGATAGGACATGTTTTATAAACCCAATTTCTCTACAGCTTAATCCTTTGTTTTTTTTTTTTTTTAATTCTTTCTGGATAAAAACAATTCTTCTCAATTAGCATTTTTAGATGTCTAAAGTGAAATGTTGGAAGTTTATACACTTGAAGTAAAGCTTTCCAAAAGCTTTGGATAAGGTCAAGCAGACCTATGCAGTAAATAAAGCTTGTTTGCTTTTAATTAGCATTTGTCCCCCTCCCGTCTTGTGAACTTTGTTTGTTCTGTATTCATTTTGAAATCACCAGAAGTTTGCTCCCAAAAGAAAGAGTGCAAATGTGCACCTGAGCGTGCTTCAGGATACGCTGTCACAGATTCAATGCAAAATTACTTCTATACATCTATATTCCCTTGACTTCTTTATTTACCCCGTTCCTTTTTTTAAAATAAAAAAATGCACTGCTGGGCTTGATATTAAGTGATATCATTAATTATATCTCAATTCCCACTCTGGTTTAAAAAAAAGACCCACAGCAATTTTATTGACAACAATAAAAAACATTACACTGGGCTAGAAAGATGAGCAGGAATTCAGAATTTTTTTCGTAGATGGATTCCTTAAGGACCTCACCTGAAACCTGGGACATATCTTGAGCCTCATCTGTTTCCATTTTCCTCAAGTTATCTGAGAAGAGAGAGAGAACCTTAAGTTAATGCAAAATAGCATGCACATATACACACACAATAAAAGAAAAAACCCACACACAGAGAGAAGAAAGAAGAGGAAAGGAAAGGAAAGAAAAAAAAACCCTTACTATTTAACTATAAGATTATCTGGGAAGAATAATGTATTTTTCTCTTTATTTCCTCCCCACATACTTGCTGGAGTATCAGACTGGCACAGACCTTGATCCTTTTAAAAACAGCATTACAAAGATTTATAAAAATATCATTACAAGCACAGGAGGACCAAATTTGTTATTTATTGTTAATTTCCTCCTGCATAATAACCCAAAATGCAAACTGACTGCAACAAAATTAAGCAGAAAATTAAATGGCCCTGGGTCATTGTAGGCACAGAATTCATTCTCTTGCTTGATCCATAGTTATGTTCTTTCTAATTTACTGAGCATGCATCGATGAACCTTGAGTCAGCTTGGTGACACGCGTACAATCAGCAATCAAAAAACGAAGCAATTTACTGGAGAATGTCTCATTTACCCAGGCACGGCTGCATATCTGAGCAGCCGCTGCCGCCGCCGCCACCATCAATAATGAATGCACCTCAGGCAGGAGCAGATGGGCCAGGCTCCCAGCCGCGGCCCGGCCCGACTCGCCGCTGCGCGCGCGGGGAGAACCGGCCTCCCGAAAATAGCCCAACGAGCCCAGGAGGGAAAGGGAACAACCCAGCCGGGCCTTCCTGTTTTGCTGCCAGATGGCCAAGCAACGCTGGGAAGCTCCGGCCCCGCGCGCACTTGCGACACAGCATGTTCCTGAGAGCGAGCTGATGGTGACCACAAGCACCGGGGAGGGTACCAGGCTGGAAATACAGACCTGGGGCCCCCAGTGACCATGGTGGGCAGCTTCCTTGGGCAGTAAAATGTGCCACCGGGGCAGGTAGCCCCAGCAGGACCAGGTGCCGCCTTGGAAAAACGCTACACTGGAAGGAGCATTGGAAGCAGAGGAGGGTTACTCTGTGGAAAGGATACCAACATCATCACCCTTTTTTTCTCAGCCCAACTCGCAGGGCTTGTCTTTCTCAAGCCCAGGCAACTGCAGTGGAAAAACGAAACGGTCATCGAGAGGCCTCTGAAAAGTGCTATGGTCTTTTTGCTTGCTTCTGAGTGTGGTCAGTATAGCTGAGACGCAATACTTTGCTGTTCCCCTGCAGAAGGGTCAATGACAGACTTGCAAAAAAGTAAAAAGCAGAGAGAAGAGTGTAGGGTTGTGGACTGACAAGCTCGGGAACAGGTTTTTGCCTCTGTGGCTTGCTGAAAAGATGTGCATTCTCAGATATCATCGTACCCACTTTACATGCACCACAACACTACTTAACATTCAGTAATGCAATGTTTTGCTTTACTCTTGTTTTAAACTTTAATCCCAGACAAAGCCATTTGTTCAACATTCATATATAATTCTCAGAAATGACTGCAGCCATGCAAAAAGCCTACTACCACCCAACCATTTGCATTGACTCCTATGGGACTGAAGTGTTCTGGGTAGGTCCACTTTTAATAAAGAAGTCAGTGGGAAACGCAACTTCTCTCGCAGGAGGGAAAACCCAGCACCTTCCTACACTGGCAGCCTGCTCAGTTGCTTGAAAAGCAACTTTATTTATGGCAGGTGGAACGGTACAAGTGCCCAGTATAGCCCCCTGTTTCCTCTGCAAGTCTCAATGAGCCTTAAAGTGGTGCCTGTGCATCTGTTATTGTCTCGGAGGGCCACTTGCCTACTACTAAGCAGATAATTAACACACGTTTTTCCACAAAGCACAGTGAAGCCCAGCTAACAGGAAAAGCATCCTAAGGGAATGTACACAAGAAGTGTATCCCACATCTAAGAGGCACTTTACTCCTATTGCATCCTGCCCTGTGGCTATTTCTAGGGCTTCAGCACAAATGGAAGGGACAAGGGGAGCAGGAGGTGAAAAAGGAAAGTGTTTCTTCTTCAGGGAATCCACAGGGCTTGTCTTTTCTTGTCTTTTTTTTTTTTTTTTTCAGAAAAGGATATTTAAAAGCCAAGGTCCTCTTTCAGTATTCCTGAAATTACCGCTCTTTGATATAACCAGACTTGCAGTCAGCATTATCTGCAGCACAGGTAGTACACGTATAGCTAACAGTCCTTCCTGCCTTTATGGTTTGTCCTCGAATTAGTTGATTTTAGGACATGCAGAAGTGAGTACACTGATCCATTTATAAGGGATGAAAAAGAAAAAATAAAGCCAATGCAAATGTGAGGCATGGGACTGCAGGGAAAGATTTCTTCCCCTCATCAAGATTACAGAGTTCGTAAATACACAAGTGCTGAGAACTTCAACTAAAAAACAATAATAAAAATCATCTTAATAAACATCACCATGTTTAGAACCCCCTCAAGAGGAAAACGTTCCCGTAATGCCGCATTATTCTGGGCTTTCGGGTAAATCCCAGTGAAATCCCGGACAACGTCAGGGTGTGTTCTGAGGCAGCAAAGACTAGACGACAGCCCCAGTGCTGCAACAAGAGCAGGACCCCGTTTCTCCTGCAAATGTTCAAAGGGTGCTCAAATCAGACTTGGCACAACATGCTTTGGGCTAAATCTTGCTTTAAGTGATAAAAAGTACAATTTGCCAATGCAAGTGCGGCACTGCAGGTTTCTGAATGGGAAACTATGACCAGCTTTTGCCTCCCTTTCCCCCTCTACTCTGGGATCATTGGAAATGTGGTCACTGACTTCAAGGAAAGTATCAGGGTTTGCTCCAAAGTATCTTATTTCATATCAGTTATGTAAATTAATTTGCATAACGTTTATGACAGGGCACTCTAAATAAGTATCAGTTTTGGCAAGAAAAAAAATATTTTGCAGTTTTTTGCTATAAGTTGTATCTACAGGGTCAAACTTATTGCTAGCATAAGTGTGCATGGCTTCACTGCCATCAATACAGTTGTATCTATTTATGTTAGCAGATAACCTAGGCCTTTGTTTTTTTTTAAGACTTGGAGCCAAAAGTCAGAAAATTCAAGAGCTGCGTGTGCAGCTGACCAAAGGCACCTGACCGTAGGAAACTTTCTGTCAAACGCTGAACGCGTATAGCTCTCGTTTATGGCAGGAAAGGCATGAGCGTTAAGTAAGATAGACCTTTTCTTCCTATTTAGGATACCAAATAACTTCAAATTTGGGCTCCCATTGAGGTATACACAGTGTTTCCTTTAAAATATGTGAAACTGCTTCTTCAAGGCTTTCCAGATACAGAACTTAAGCCTGTGTGTTTTCTTCTTCACAATTAAAGTACCAGCTTGCAGAGGAAGCTACTATAATGCTTTGTGAAGAATCAAATGCTGCAATCTTGAGATCCTGAGCTAATTAATAGTATGCACTATGCTTGAAAGGCTGTGCCGATTTTGTTTTAAATAAGGAAAACAACAACAACAACAAAAACCTGAACATATCCACACAGATAGGTTGGATTTAAATATTTAGAGTTTGTCCAAGATGCCATCCTGAGCCCTAAGGAAATCTCCATGTGGTTAATTTGCCCCCTTGCAAACAGGGGGGGCAACCCTAGAATGCAACCTGTGCTATGTCTTAAGAGCACATTGAAATAGGCCCCACAAATCACTGAAGAACTACACAATTTAAATGTGCTGTATATTACAACCAGAAGTGAATCTGGGCCCTTTTAGGATTCTGGGTGCAAAGAGGAGGAAGTCATTGCAAGGTCAAGATTTTCTAATGCTTCAGAATACTGCAAATTAATTCTTTGCAAACCTTGCTTTATTATTTCATCTGCCGTTTTATATTGCAAATTCAAAAGTAAACCTCCTTGTTGAGAAAACAAATGCTTAGTATGTATATAGTGCTTTAACTATTTAAACAAATGTGTAAGCAGGTCACTCCTTCCGCAAACCTCCTCCCATTGAAAATAGTGGGAATTTAGGATATTAGAAGATAGCAGAACAGGGCCATTGACACTGTCCAATGCATTGACCCAATATGCAGTCTGTGACTTCCGCAGGACAAGACACGTGCTCCACACAGAACACAACAGGACTTCACAGTATGGACAGCTGTGACGTTTGACATGCGTGGAATTGCTTCGGACTTAACCCAGCACACCCGAACTCAGAGCTGGCCTTCCAGCCATATATATAAAGCTGTTATGCTGGTGGAGCAAGGAGCATGTGAAGGTGCACCACCTGCAGCCACACGCATCCTGCCTGCCTGTAGGTGCTTGTGGAGTACACGGAAAGGGCCCTGCAGGAACACTACTGCCCCAAGGAGACCCCTTCGGGGTCACATACACTTTTATGCAAAGCGTTAAACCAAAAATACATATATATACGATATATATTAGCTTTCAGAAAGTTTGGAGGAGGCTGAGAGAAGGTCTTTCAAGGGATCCCCTCCAAGGGATACCACTTCTGCAGGCGCTTTTGGAGAAGGCACAATAAGCACATTTTGCTGTGGCGGTAGCTTGGGTGAACTGCAGCGCAGCACGTGAAGTGCAGCCCCGCTGCAACCACAGGGTGAGGGATGATTTTCCAACCTGCCCCTGTTCAGGCCGGCCCGCGGCAGGAATGGGGGCTCCAGAGCAGCTGCCCCTCACAGAGCTTGCATGGGAGAGCATGGCTCCGTTTGGCTCCCTTGATCTGTCTCGCCAGTTCCTCAGTGCGTGGATTGGAGCTCGAGCAGCCAAAAATCCAAACTGACAACCCAAAACACCAGAGAGCCTTAAACCACCGAACAACCCATTCTGATGCAAAGACCCCATCCTAGATTCAGGCACCCAAGGCATGCAAACAAGTTTAAAAAAGAAGAAAAGAGGGGGAGGGAAAAAGGCCTTCCAAAAATCTGATAAAACTGAACACCTTCAACATTTAGCATATCTGCAAGTAGGATTTGCATGTTAACAACAAGAGGAGTAATATGCCTGTTGTGTCATTCCCTTTTTCTTCTTTTAAGCCGCAAATTTCACCTGCCTGCAAAGCTATGATAGAGCAGCCTGGCTAATTGCATCAGAGGGTCTCAACCTACATACTGGAACTTGGCTTCTCACATCTACTAAAGGTGACGGGTTTGAGCCAATGACCAAGAGTGAAGATGAGTACAGAAACCTGTTACAAAAGATTTAAGCTATACTTTAACCTTAAAAAATGACATAATCTAACTTTTTTTTTAATGGGCTTCCATCTTCATCTATGATTATGCTACATACCAACAAGCACAAAACAGGAAGGCTGCTAAGTATATGTAAAAGGTAGTGTGTATTGCACGAGCGGGGGAAATACTTGCAAAAAATTGCTAGAATCCTCCAAACTGGTTTTAATTAAAAGCATTCAATATCTCAGCAAGCAGCTGATAATTAGCTTTATTATTGTAATTTAATACGCTGGACTCCACAATCTCTGTGAATGACTCTACTTTAGAACCATTTCAATTCTTTTTTTAATTTCCGCCTCATCACACTGCTCAATGTAAATAATAACTATGCAGGTGAGAGGTAGTCCTCTCTGAAAACTCAAAACTGAGTGTCACCGTAAGCACTTCAATATGTCCCATTCCTGTTAAGAAAAAATGATGAGAATAATAATAGAAAAGAACCACCTTCAGGTCTCTTAAAAGACTGACATATTAAAAAAAAAAAAAAAGTTAAACTTAAGGAGATCAGGTTTTTTCTCTCTTATTCCCCTTCCTCCCACTGCCTGCTAATTCCATGTTCATCATTTTTCTCCAAAGTCTAGGGAGATACTTAGTTTATTCAGTCGTTTCTCTCTTCCTGCCCAGTGTAAATTCTGGTTAGCTACATGAGCTGACAATACACTTATGAGCGTACTGTCAAATTTCAGTGGAGAGCTCTTGTCTGCAAAACGAGGGAAGCGCTGCAATTCAACCCGCAGGATTAAGGAAAGCACTCTGCTAACAGCGCAGATTTGAAACATTTATGTCTGGCACATGTAAAATTAATTTCCCGGTTAGGAACAATTGTGAGGGTGTAAGAAAAGTTGTCTCAAAGATCCTACATAATTCTCAGATCTTTGGGAATTCCTTGTAGAAGCACTGACAAATGCTGTAAAGTGTATCTTGCATGCACATATGTATTTTCCATATGTGCCTTTACTACCATCCTACTGTATCTGAGCTATCTTTATGTAACTATTCCCAGTTAAGGGACATAATAAACATTGCTTTTTATTAACTTTGTGTGCAAAGTACTGGACTCCATATCCTTGCAAAAAGGAAAAGGAATTCTTTATTTAAGTTTCCGTATTGCAACCAGAGCCATTAAAAACTGTTTGCACAACATGAGAAAAATATGAAGGCAATTTTCTTAATTAAGGTCACTTTTTATTAAGTCATTAAACTCTGTCACCTTCCTTCACTAAAAATCAAGCAGGAAAAAGAAGTAAAATCACCTTGACAAAGAAAATGCACACATCTCCATCATACAAATAAACCGACTGAAAAAGGTGAGGTGTGTAAATTAAGGCATTCAATCTAAGAACGCAGCCCATTTGCAAGTGACGAAATTCAGCTCCTAGTTATTCTTTCAGAGCTCTAACTCACGGGAAGGCAAGCAGCAGAGACAGAACTGTACTTTTCCTATCCAGGTATATATGATTTAAAAGCACGGTACGTGTAAATCTATATCTGAATCTGTCACAGGAAAAAAAAAACCCAAAAAACAAAAAAACACGTAAATTGATCTCTTTATGTCTAGAATTTTTATTTCTAAGTACCCCAACAATGTATCAGTAGTTTATTTGATGTGCTCAAATTACGGTAGTTTTCAATAACTGTTTCACTATCACAGAATTGCTTCCTAATTTCTCTTTTAAATGTTCAAGCTGTTATGGATTATGAAAGGACATTATGAGTCTGAATAAACATATTAAGGATCTATGTGTGTAGGGGGGGATGCTAGCTGATAAACAAAGCTAAAAATAACTCCTAAAATTACTATAATTGAAATGAATTAGCAAGTTTCTCCAGACTACTTGCTTCAGTTAACTCCTGCTTTTGCCAATATTTTGCACCCAGTCTAGTACTGGCAGTTCCATCTTCTTGCTGTTCTTGATGAGTTGACACAGGGGGAAAAGTGCAGTAACTGCAGCAGGGAATCAGACCCACCAAACAGAGCAAGTTTCTCCTTTACAGGATTACAAGAAGACTAGAAGAAGAAATTTAAGTCTTCCACATGACACACACTTTCAAATACGCTAAAGAAGTGGACCACTTCCATTGCTTAAAAAAAAAAAATATGACAACTTCAGTATGACTGCTCTTAAAATGCAGCTGAAACAGCCATCTCAAGCATGAGGGTGCCAGGCAGGTCCCAGTCCTGCACTGCCCTGGCCACAGGAATTTACAGTGGTGCCAGCAACATTAAGAATATGCACAGATCTTTTTGGGACTAGGACCTACCTTTGCAGTCACTGCACCGTGTTGGCGCTGAACTGCTCCGCACAGAAAATCACTTCTTGCTCACAAACAAGAAGCATGAAGGAAGGTGTGTCTTATTGGGTCGGTTGACAATGTTGGCTTTTTAATAAAGTTGCATCACAAGGTAAATCCTGGGAGTGAAATAATTCTGCTTAAATTTCAGGAGCGAACGAAATGCTTGCAGAGTCCAAACTGTCATTACACTCCCACGTGGATTACGGACTCAGGGGCAACAAACTGTAGTTGACCTTAGGAGCGGGGAATTTCCCGTTTGAAGTCAGTTTGGCTAGACAGGGAGACAAATTTGGGATGAACAGAAGGTATCCAAAAGTTGCCTCCTATTTAAAAATGGTCCTAGAATTGACAAGATCTAGGCTGTCCATCCTGCCTCGTCCCTAAATGCTGTTCCTCTGCAGCAAGAAAGAAAGCCTTTGATTAAACAAAAAAAAAAGTATATAGACAAGGATCAAACTTTTCATCTTTTAACACATTCCCTGAGCTGCAGGCATTTGAAAAACCCTTCCCAAAGAATTGCACTCCCATAAAAACTGACAGGAGTCCTTACCTTCCACTTTTTAATCGACACAAATTTTCCTGGTGTTCTAAGTATTTACAGTGAATGCATTTAACCCAAAGGTGTCTATCCAGCAGTGCAGCCTCCTCCACTCCCTTTTCTTTTTTGGAAAGGGTTCTGAGAAGAAAAATCACTCCCAAACCTTTCCTCTGTATGATTTTATACTTCCTAGAAAAGTGGGGTTTGTCACTAGCTTGAAAGGGGAATTCCATAGGAGTCCATTTCCATGTCAGCGGTATATCCCTCTTTACACACATAAAGATGAAAACTTTTTTTCTAAAGATCTTATTATTACTACACTACATTTTATTGCCTTATTATCTTAATTTAGTGTAATTCTATTACTTTTAATAATGGTAGAAAGTAACAACTGGTCAAAATGTAATCAAGTACATATGCGGACTTTGACTGTAAAACAATAAAATTCACTGTGAACCTAGTCCTTCTTGCACATAAAATGTAAGCTGGGGGGGGGGAAATCCCACAAGTCTTCAGTGGAAGTTTTTCCTGACAAGGAGCCACACAATTAGGCTGTGATCCATGACTTTTGATATCCTCTTGACTTTCTTTTAAAAAAAAGTTGCCAAAAAAGATCTACCAGAAGAGCGTAGAACTCATTATGTCCTTCCTTGTTTTCTGCTTCTTAAATAGGAACTAGACCTATTTCCTTATTTTCTGTAAGATCGTGCTGTTAGTGTAAGAAATACCTAAGCTCAAATAAACTGTGCCTGGAAATATTTTTGGCTTCGATTTGGAGTTACCCGATTTTAACAATGAGAAATAGCGTTTTGCATTATTGTAAAACTCTGCAGATTGATTCTCCACTTACAATGCTGCACAGCTATGCAGTGGAAGTGGCAAGCAAGCCAGGTTTTTGGTGTCACAAGGGAAAGGAAAACTGCTACAGTAACACTGGGCTGGAGGCTATCACATTTTAAGTCTACACTGCCTGTAGGGTGAATGACAAACGTGTCACTCATGCTGCTACAGTGAAACATCCCACAAGAGCATTCCCGCACCAAAACACAGCAGCTTTTTCCAAGGCGGGAAGTCCCCGGTGGGCGACACACTTTCCCCTCACTCTGTGCAACAAGGGGAGTCCTGCTGAGGCCACCCAAGCCCTTGACTGCCTCTCTGCACTGTTACACCGGGCCAGCCCGGCAGCCCACGCTGGTGCACGCGAGCGTGGTCACTCGATTCCCTGTTAGCCGCTGCCCCTCTAGCACTTCCTTGGGAAGCTGCACACAGACAGTAGGTGACGGCTGCAGATATCAATGGATTAGGTTAGGAGCCCCATCTGCTGCAGGGATGGGCACGGGACTGCGGTGCCTTTGGGGCAGTTGGTGCCTTTTTGCTCAAGCTGTGAGCTTGCCTGTCCGGGGCTTTTTATCTTACATCACCTCATCTCAAGGGTTATCACATGTGCTTCTTGGTTCAAGCGTATCAAATTACGGGTTTCAGTGATTTCTCTCTACAGCGCAATCTTAATTAAATGATTAAAAATAGAAGAGAGAGCACATGGATAATCACCAATATTAGTATTTGTGAGGGAACCTCCAAGGCAGGGTTCGAGTCCGGCAGCACAGAAACACGAACCAAGGAAAGCGCGGAGTTCTGCAGCATTTTGAACACTTCCTCACCCAGCTCTGCTAAAGCAAACTGCAATTTAAGAGTCTTGCATGCAGTACATACATAGTTCCCAATGTCCATACCACTCCAAAAAAACTTAGAAGAGTTTTCTTCAGGATTGAGATGTCTTTTGTGGTGGGGGGAGGAAAAGAAGAGGGAGGAAGGCATATCTAAGCAGTATACCACACATTTCTTAATAAGTTTTAAAGCCAACATTGATGAGCCAAAAACAAAGCAAAGCATATCAGTAGTTGAAAGAAGCTCCTGCATGGGGAAAGCAGCACCTTTTGGAAAAGGCACATAATAACATGGAAAGACCATGCTCAGCTGTTACTTTAATCCACAAAGGGGGATCCTGGGCCTTAGCAGGGCAACAGAAACATCCAATCCTACTTTGTGACTTAGTGCTTCCCTCATTAGAGAAGAGAAAGGAGATTAAGGAAGAATAAAGTTAACTAAAGCTTAAAAAATTGCTTGCAAAAATCAGAGGCAACTACATTTGTACATAATAAAACCTACCCTGTCCTTAATTCTGGTATTTCACCAGGACCCTGAGCTCCTCAAACTGTGCAATTTAGAAGCAAGGCAAAAGCAGTGCAGCCGGCAGGTTGCAGCATTCCCCTTCCTAGTCGGTTCATAGACTTCTAGAGTATTTGGAAGGACTTTTAGTGTTTATTTCTAAACGCAATATAGATGCTTTTTCATTCCAGTGCTCATTTATAATACTTAACAGCCAGCCACGCTGCTGGCGCTCAAGTGTGCATACGAGTAACAACCGGTGGGAGCAGCCGATTGAAGCTAATAGAGTGAGTCCTTCAAGGGATCTGGCCCTTACAATGCACTACGGCTTCTAACTCCAAAAGCAATTTATTAGGCTCAAGTTTAGCACATGGTAGAGTTTAGTAAAGATGGAAGCATAAAATAAGCCATATATCTATTCTGGATAATAAATAAATATATATCTGTGCATGTGTGTTTTTGTCTGCTGGATAGCAGATGCTTATGGATGTACCCTTTGTGGCACGCAGTTACCAACAAGAAAACACTTAGGAAGCTCATTCTGCATCTGGATCTCTTTGGAAATGTCCCTTGCACCTATCCGCGGTGCAAGAAAAAGAGAAACTTCATTTAACAATTGCCCACTGCTCTCTGGAACTGCTGCCTACACTGCTCTAAAGCTTTCGCAAAACAGCCCTCTTCAGAGATAACCTGCGATCACAAGCTGCAACCTGCTCCTGGCACAGCGCTAGCACGAGGCTAAACTTGACGAAAGCGTTGGGAGCGCGCGGCGCCCTGAGCAGAGCCTCACCGTACCTTCCGCGCCCGCGGCGCGCACCCGTCCAGGTGGCCGGTGAGCCTCTCCGGGCGCACGTCTCAAAGTTTCCTGAGCATCAAGCGCTGCGCTGGAGAGCCGGTTCTTCGCAAACGCGCCTCCTAACTACGCGCATCCTCTCTGCGAAGGGACCATGGGGCCCGACGGCCGCTTCACGGGACGCGCAACTTTTTTGCTTTTGGCGGAGCGGCGGCAAAGGAAACCCCCGGGCGCGATAAGCATCGCAGGAGCGCAGACTTCTGCTGCCCGGGAGCCCGCGCGGAGCCGCGTTTTCGCGGGGCGCTGCGCGCTGCCCAGCGGGGCTGCGCGCTCCGTGCTCGGCGCCCTCCTCGTGCCCCGGCGCCAGGGACCGCTCCGCCTGGTCCTCTGCCTCGCTCGCCCGGCACTGCGAAAAAAAATGCGAGGCAGCGCGCCAAGACACCTAGGCGTCCTTCACACTTTTACATAAAAAAAGAAGAGGCAATTTTGGTTTTTACAGAGGGGGAAGAATGGAGGGAGGAGAAGCCGCGCACGGCGCCCGGCCCGCTCCCGCCTCGCGCCCGCACCAACTTGCCCGGCCCGCAGCGCTGCGCGGCCCCCGCCCGCCCGCGGCCCCGGCACCGGCCCGGGGTACCTGCTGCGCTGGGGCGGGCGTCCTCGCTCCATGTGGCCCCGCGGCGGCTCCGCGCTCGTCCCTCCCCTCGGCTCGGGCAGCGCCGCTCCCGCCTCCCCCCTCCCGGCGCGGGGGGGTCGCGGCGGAGCCCCGCGCCAGCTCCGCGCCCACCTGCGAGCTCCGCGCGGGGACGCGCTGCGGGAGGCGCAGGGCCCGCGCCCCGGGGGGACCCCGGAAAGTTACTCACGCGCTCAGCAGCTCCGCGCGCAGACGCCGCCACGGAGCGGGATCGCGTCTTCTGCTGAGCCTCGGTTCCTCTTCTGTGCCACGAGGATAACACTACTTCCTTTCTCATATCCCATCTTCATCTGTGCTCTCGTATGACCAAAATTTGGGCATGTAGCTTGCTCTATGCATGCAAGTCAACTCGCTGTCACTAAAAGAAGCACTTAAGGGACACAAAGTTAAGCAAGCCTGGAGGTGTTTGCAACGTTGGGACCTGATAATGCAAACTCCTTGGAGCACAAATTGTCCTTTACATGTTAAAACTTTATCCTGCACAACCATATACAGTTTCCAATGCACAGCTGAGTTTCTTTTGATAAGACAGCATCGGGGAGGTTATTTTAGCTCCTCTTTTCCTGCAGATGCCTCTGCTTTGGGCTTCACAACCTAGGGCGATATCTAAATGCACTTGAGACGACCCACAGATATCTAAAGCTTCTTTAGCTTTTACACAGCTTTTACACAGCAATTTTTTTCTTTTTTTATTTTTTCAGTGCATCTTCAGTGAGATGCGGGACTCCTCTTTTATAATAACTTGTAAGCCCACCATAGGCTTCTGACAGGCCTGGACCTCAGAGTCAAGCTCTCCTCCTGTTGGTCCCAGAATATACTGCCCTGTACATTCCAGCAGTTTGGCAGGTAGGGAGACAGGAGCATTCGACCGTTAGAATCATGTGCATGTGTCAAAGAGAAAGAAAGAAAGAAAGAAAGACAAACCACAAAAAAAGGCACCCTAGTGCACTTGGCAAATAGTACCCTCCTCCACAAGGTCCCCACCATCCCTCTTGCATGAGGCAAGGAAAGACAGGCAGGGAGGACTTGCCAACCACCAAGGCAAAAAGTGGAAGCTGGTTCATGCAAGTGAACGCGGGGACTTTGCAGTAGCTACATGCACCCAGGTATCTGGAAGCCAAAGAACTGCAATTTCACAGAAGAACTACATGCGCAGAAGCTCTTCTGCACGGCTCTTCTACCAGCTCTTTGGGAGCCCATGGGTTAGTGGTCCTGAAGAAATAGAAGCCCATTTCACATGTGTTTTTAAAGCAGATGTCGCACTATACAAGTGACAGTTTCTCATTAAATGAGAGCCTTCTCATTATCTCTCATTAATAAGAGCCTTAAGGTCAGAATCAAGTTGCTAGGCATGCGTGAGAGGGAGCTGGACCTGTTCAAGCCAGATCTTCTGAAAGTCACTGCATTTATGACAGCAGGCTTATAGATAGCTCAGAGGAACCCTCAAGACACAGTTCATCTTGTGAAACTTCACATTGCCCTTTATAACTGGCTTGCTTGAGAATTACTAGCAGTAACAACTGATCCCTCTGCTCACAAACTGCTCACATCCTTACCAAGTTGCTGGGATAGCAGCAGTGGACAGTCTGAGGAGAGCTGCACCACCTCAGAGATCACGGCCAAACTCAGTATTAGTTCAGGCAAGTCTGTTGAGGTTAACATTGCTGCAGTGCAGACATACACTTAAGATACTAGCATTAAGAACCAGATTTTACAGTCCGTTTTCATGCAATTATTCCCATTGACGTGGCAAGTTTTGGATGAGTCAAAGTGGGCTGCGAAGGATACAAAGTAGAGAATATAGAATGATAAAAGCGACTGGCCTTACAGTTGGCTAATACATTGCCAAATAAGTCTTCTTATGTCTGGCTAAAGAAACATCTTCGCTGCTGTCATTTCTCTTGTGGGAAGCATCTATCAACGTTGCACAGTGAATGGTTTCATTCAGATTCCTGCTTAATTACAAGCAGTAATTGCTATTGAAGAAGGCACAATGCTTCTACTGCTGCACACTGCCTTTTTCCATCTATTGCTTTCCTGTGGCTCTCTTACCTGACTGAACCATCTAAAGAGACAGCATGCCACATTCAAGCTGCTTCAGTCCATTATCAGGTGGATGGTGATAATTAAATCCAACAATAAAATAGAAAAGTTTCGTAAATTGAGAATCAACAAAGCATACAGCAGTTTCAGGCATACAGCATTGCTGTTCTCTGCAGCAACTAGAAAGCACCAGACAGGTAAGCCAGTTGCCTTTGCACTACAAGATTTATGTTGTAATTCTAATTTTTTTTTTCAGAGAGAATGGTCTGGGCACCATATCCACTGGCAACATTTCTTTGCTGAGTTGTAGGCTTGTTGAGGGAGCAGTTCCCATTCGTCTGGGAGAAACAGAAGTTCTGATCAGGATGAGGCCCAAAGCATGGGAAATTTTCAGAGTCACAAATGGCTAATGGAGGTTGCTTTGTGCAGGCAGAAATTTTCCTCAAATGATGAATTCTGTAACGCTAAGGGGGACCAGCATTGTTCCACAACCTTTATTCTAGGGAAAGAACCCCCCACATCTTTCAAAAAGAAAAAACAACAAAAACCTCCACAGTTTTGCTCTTCACTCTTCACAATATCAGAAGTGATTAAGAAAACATTGAAGACCACACAGTAAGCAACAGCTCAACAGATCTTTGAACATAGGATAGGAAATCTTGTGGGAGATACAAACCCAAGACACCCCCACTGCAGTCTTCTTGCTTTCCCATCAATCTCCTCATGCCTCTTGCCATTTTGTCCTGTCGTGCTGACTCCTCAGCCACTGTTGCAACATTTCTAGTGCTCACCTCCCTCCTAACTTGCTACATCCTGCTGGCTTCACAGTGTCCTCTGCTTGCTCTCTCTCTCCCACCATTCCTGGTTCCCATTTACACACAAGCATTTCAGGCAATTGCCGCAAGGCTTTTTTTTCCAGGTTACTTATTCTTCATTGACAGATCCCAATCTTTGTATTCTTCCACCAAGTTCTACCATACTGCCTATTTTGAACCTTTTTAAAAAATATATTATTCTTTGGTTGTTTGTTTTGCCTGGGCCTCTATTTCATTTTCTTTGTGAGCTTCTTATCTAGAGGCCAGAGTAACTCCTAGTGCCTTATGGACACTACCACAAACATGGAATGAATACTTATCGTAATAAAGCAAGGAAATAAGAATGACAGCTCATCATATATATGAGATTTTCATCTGCATGTATGAAGAGAAAAATTAACACTTTATCACTACTGGCTTTGTTAACTTCCTTCCATTTAAGAAATAGGAAGCATAAAGAGAAAGATTTTTTTCTTTCTTTTTAAAAAACATAGAGAATATTTGGCAGTAAAGGCATTGCAATAGGCTAAATACACCTTTGCACTCACAGTCTTATATGGACCAAAGCTAAAGAAAGCCCCAATTCAAATCCATGAGCTCTGACTCTCACTAGCATCCTGGCTCCTCGTTTTGCCAACTGTTATGTGACGTTTTTGGCACTGGCAACCTGTACAACCAACTGGCTAGTGGGTCTCTCTTGCGGGACAAGCAAGGCTGAGACAGGAACCTGCCACACCACTACCCTGTTTCGCAGGATAGACACATTATTATTACTACAGTTTATTTAGGCTGTGCCCAGAGGCATCAGATAATAGGTGTTATTTTACTCCATGTTGTTCTAAGGAATTTGTTGTCTTTTCAGGCAACGTGAATTGCATAGCCTACCAAGCAAAATGGGATAGTCTTTATAACAGTCTTGCTGGGGACTTGGTCACATTGTGACACCTGTGTTGGGGAAGGATATGATTTCCTAATACAGTAAGAAAGTTCAGACTACAGAAGACTAAAAGGCTACTGTTAGCAACAGGATTCTCTGCTATGATATACCACAAACGTGCAGGAATCCAGTTTCTCTCTTCAGTGCCCATCCACTGGTTATTCTGGATATCAAACCATTGCATTTGGGATTCAGGCAAAGGTAACCGAAACCAAAATTCTGGCTTCCTGTTCTAAAATGCCCCCTATGGCCAAGGAAAATAGTTTTGTTGCTTCATTTGAGCATTTTAAATCTCTCTAGATTATGCTTCTTTTTGTATCTAGTTTTATGTAGGCTATACAAAAAAAAATCTACTTCCAGTTACATCTGGAGATAGCTACTGAAGTCCAGTAGTTACTCCAGTTTTCCAACACTGGAGAGAGAGAGAATAGAAATGCCTTAGTCAGAAATCCTAATTCCAAATTAATGGAAATATCTCTTTCTCGAAATGACTTAGAACAGTCCCTCCTTCATTTTTGCACCTATTCATATGAATCAGGTTCGCAGAACTCTTTGACCAGACATGAAAGAAACCATTAGAAAAAGGCGATCGTCTGCTTTTCGGAGATTACCAAATCCAGGTATAGCTTTTTAAAAAGAAATATCCTACTGTGTTAGTTCTCCTGTTAGTGATCCCTTCCCAATTCGCCAATTCATAAAGGGCAGCTATACCTTCAGTTAAAACTTCTTAAATAATTGTCTTTTCTCAAAAAAGAGTTAAAACATTGTAAAGACAAATTTTACATATACGAAGGGGGCTGAGCTAAGAGAGATTATCACACTTCCATTTTGTTAACTGAGTACACCTGTTGTTCAAAGACTTTAAATTACAATTTTTCCCTGCACATTATATTTGGAAGATGGTGGAGGTGATATGATTGGCTGTCTGCAGGGTGAGGATCACAAGAGTTAGGCATGAATCTATCCAGATCAGGGATGAAGATGACCCTGAGCCTTTCAGACATAGGAACTATTTCAAGATTCACATCTTTAATCAGGCATTTTGATAGTAATGAAGTCACATAATTGTCGACAAATGCTTCTCTTGAGAAAATCCTGCCAAAACTATTTCTACTTGAGAAGGTAGTTTTAAATGGGAAAAAGATGCACGTCCATTTTTGCATGGCTTTAATCTTGAGTAGTAAAGTAAGGAAGATATTAGAAGTGCAGAATTATATGGCAATGAATAGTTTATCCTTTTCCTCAGCTGCTTTTATGATTGCTCCCTCGGGATTTGAATGGACAAATTCAAAAACTTGAAATTAGATACCTTTCTGGTTTTTTGGCAAATGTAAGATCAGTCAAAAAAATGCAGTGCTACTATGAAAAAGCCATCAGTGGAAGGTTGGGTTGCTGAGCCATTGTGTTGGTCATACAGGTTGGCTCTTCTAATAAATAAATCCCTTTTAAAGTCTTTTGGCAATGTATTCACTCACAAGCTATAATAAAACCAGAGTAGAAAGATTCAAAATAAAGCTCTAAGAGCAAATCCTGATTTTTGTGGCATAAATATGCACATGTGAATCCAGCATTCATTTTGTGAGAGTTTTTCTTTCACCATTTTTACTACTAAAATTCAATTCACGTTTACAGTAAATGCAGTCATTTGGCCCTAGCAAACATCACTGTTCTCTGTGAGGTCTTCCATCATTTACAGGCCACCCCATTTTCAGGAGATTGTCCGCTGTATATAGTGGAGCTATATATGTCCACCCTTGTATATAGCGAGGAACTATGACTTCTGTTCCTTGCTGTGTACATTTGGCAAATATCCTAAGTCTGGAGAAAAAAAAATCCATTTTAAAACAGGATATATTCCCCATCTTTGTGCCTCCCCATTCCAGTGAATTGCAATATCGCTGGTTGGTGTATATCTTCTCTCTGGATTAACTTATTTATAGCTAACAATGATAGGCATATGGTCAGACTGCCGTTGTTGCAAACTGCCGCTGTGATCTCTATCACTTGTGGGAAATCTTTTTTTTTTATTGTTGTTTAATAGCAGGTAAGGTTTTCTGTCAAGGAATCCAAAGGGAAGCTTTCTGCTATAGTAAACACAGTAAACAGAGAACTCGAGACACTGAGGCTCCAGTTTGCAAGCCAGAGACTTGATAGTACTGGTGGGTAAACCACCCAGTCTTCTTGCACCATAGTTCTCCACATAAAATGCCAACATTAACACTCCTTTATTTTACAAAAGTAGTCTGAGGATACCCTAAGTATTTTGAAAAATGCAGACAGAGTGACAAAGGATCCCATTATGAGGGCATGTTTACAAGACTGACTTGAGTTTTCCTGCCTTCCCTTTGAGCTGGCCAGCGGCCAAGCCAGCTGGAAACCAAATAGTCACACAGATTCTAGCTGGAAGATACCACCGTGGCCATCTCCCTAGGAAACACCTCTTTCCTTGTCCCACAAAAAAAAAAAGCAGTAAGAAAAGAGAAAGTGCCTACCTGAAAATAGGACAAGTAGACTGGAGAAGGATGCCGGGGATACAAGAGCTTCCCCACAGAAGTAAGGACAAATGAAGAGGATCTTCATTTGAGGATCACCTCAAGAGGAGAGGGAACCTGGTAGAGATGCAAAAACCCCCTCAAAATCATGTTTTAAGAGTTCCTTGGCTAATGGGATTCAATCCCATTTTGAAAGGATATGAGCAGAAAGGATAGACTTGCCTCTGATAAGGGATGCAGACAAGGAAAAGGTAGCCAAGATACCAGGTGATGAGAACTTAAGATTTTAGGTTACAAGACTTTGAAGAGTTTTGGCTACACAGAGGCTTAGGAAAGGCCCTGGATAGCCAAAATCGCACAGAAAGGATCTACTGTTTTCAGGTATATTCTTTAGAGGAGAGAACAAAGACTATTTAAAGGGGAATCTGACTGAGAGAGGCACTTTATTTATTCCAATCTGAAGCAACATATATTTTGTATATTTTTATTATGGAGCTGATCACATCAAGAATAGATATTAACTGTGTAGCTGTCACATCTTCTCTTTGTCCCAAGCCTGCCCTTCCCTGGGTGTGTCCTTCATTGCATGAGCCTCAGGGGACTTACTTAATGGAGAAGTGGGTGATATTAGGGGGAAATTAGCCATAAAGAAAACATTTTAAAAAAATGATTAACTCAGTGTTAGAGCTATTATGGGACAGAACAGAAATGCCAGAGAAAAAGAATGTGTACCACAACTGCCCCATTACTCTATAATTAGCTTATCTTTACATAATTTATGGTTAGTTCTATGTCAATGAATTCCAACAAGAAACTCTTGTTCTACGAACCAGCACAACCTGGATTTTTAAAATGATTAGAATTTTTAAAGGTATTCTTGGAACTTAAATATACTGTATATTTAAAAGTTAAAAAGAATGAGTCTCTTTTTGTAAGGTTAATCGATATAGAATTAATTACAAGTTAAGGACTTAAATGTCTTTAAATATGTAAGGTTAAATTTCCAGTTTTACCTTGATGCAGGTAAACACAGTGAATGTTTGGAGGAATTATGTATATATTATATGATCAATTCAATGTCTCTTGTCAGGCACCAGGTGAGTTTAATGAAAAGTATTGTTTATCTCAAGGTGGGTGAACAATTATTCTTTTTTTGGTCTTCTACCTCCTTCTTCCCTTTAGAGACTAATATCTGAGTGGAAAAATAATCATTTTGTGAGTTTATACTATTAGATGAAAATTTATCCCGGTTAGTTATCTTACTTACTTAATGATACAAACACACAGAAATATATATATGTGTATATTTATACACCGATTCCCTGAAGTGAATATCAGGATGTTTTCCCCTACAAGTTAAATGCTGATCAACACATACTGTATATTTTCCCTTTGAATCAATACTTCTTAAATCAATGACTACTTGTTGTTACATAAACGAAAAGTTTGACTCATAATTGAATTAAAATGGGCATGCAGTAAATTGAAACATTTCTCTTGTTTACCGCCAACAGTTGTGGGTGGTCAGGGTTTAAAAAAAAAACAAAAAGAACAGAAAATGTAGCATGGAGTATATGCAGTTCAGAAAATACCACTAAATACTAAAATTCGCTGAACTAATATAACAACGAAATATCCACAAATATGACCTAAATTTCTATTCAGAGAACAATACTACTCACTGAAGCTGAAGCAGCCAATATCCACACACCTCTCTCTTCTTCTTGATTATTTTTAATTTCTTGGAATATGTCTCCACATGTGTGTTTAAGAAATAGGTACAACTGTTCAAGAAATCATATTTTGGGATACATTATCTCCAAGCTCTGCATCTTAAAAATTGCTTTGTCTTAAGTGATAGGCTGATTTTGAAAGAGTAAAAGGAGAGATGAAAAATTTCCCATTGTTTCAGAACCTAGCCATTTTCAGAACCTGGGCATTTTCATCTTTTTTCTTATTTATGCCAAATACATGCAGAAAACATCTATTCCAGTTTTTATTTACTGCAAAAGCTATTTTCTAGTGGTTCTATAGTTCTTGTGGTTGATGCCACAGATAGTCAGTAGTTAAAAAACAAACAAATAAACAAAAAAACCATGCCCTGAACCAAGACGCAATCACATAAATAATCTCCACATTAGCCAGCCGCAAAGGTACTTGTCTGCTTTACTGTCAGGGAGAATTTGGAGTAGTAGATCTCAGCCTGAATAATGTAATGCTTCATGGAAAAATGCATAGAGAAACTGAGTTAAGAATGTTGAAATATACAACCCTCCCCTTGCATACTTTTATTATTAAAAAACCCGCCCTGGTTATTCTGCCTGGTCCTCCCTCCTCATTCTTCTCTCCCATCTCCCCAGAAAGAATTAGGAAAAAAAAAAAGGTTTCATAAGCATTCAAAACCTGCCACATTTTTCTACTTCTAAATTTCAAAATAATGAAACGCTTTACAGAAACAAAGTAACTTAAGATTGTTAAGATTGTTAAGATTAAATTAAGGCAAGTGAAAAGATTCATGAACATATCTATACAGTAATATACCTTGTAAATAAATGCATAACTAAGTAAAATACTCAAAGACTGTTCTTACCCTCTTAAGAATTGAAATTATTTTTTCATTTCTCTCCTATTACAATAATATGTAACCAAAATGAGATGCTTGTCTGCTGTGTTTGCATTTGGATGGGAATCCTGAATTTTCTGTTTCCACATCTAGCAGGTGAAAACACCTTCCAATTAATCTTGTACATATATGCTACTATATTTAAATTCATATTCCCCAAGTGACTTGAGACATTAATGGATTTTTTTATAGTTTTGATTGATTGCTATGTGCCAAATTAAGTTATAATCTTATTAAGTAATCTTATTATCACTAATTTCATCTTAAATTGCAGCTTTTAGCCATGTTAACATAGGAAGAGGGAGGCTGGCTGGCACCCCCAGACAGAATGGGAAAGCTGTGGAGGAATTGCACTTCATTTACCTGCTCTGACACCGGTGCAGCAGTAGACCACTTCTATTTTTGGCTTTTTGACCGAAGTGCTGTGCTGTAAGCTTCTCAAAGTGCAAAGTGCATAATATTACTAATATTGCAAACATAAATTGTTTTGTTTTTATTATATGAATAAAAATGGCAAAAACTAAGGGATGCCTTTTATTGCACTTTTCTGTGCTATTCCAGTTTATTACTTACGAAGATAGAACTATTACAAATTGGCCCAGTATAAACTTTACTCTCCCCACAGCACCACTCTGTCTTCTTCATGTTCTGGAACTCTCCTTTACCCCTCTCATAGCCACAGGAAATTTTCAGTTATTTTCCTCTAATTCTTCCAGTTTTCCCAGTAATCGATCCACTTTACCATCCTTCGATCTCCTTCCCATTCTCATACCCATTCTCACTCCCTTTGCTCTTATTCAGTATAGTCTCCACATCTCCCCTGTTCCTTGGCCTGTTCTGCATCAGTCTCTGCTGTCCTTAACTTCACTTGCATGTCCAGCTACCACCTGTATTTACCTTTCCCACCCAAACACATCAAGGGTATTGCCTGAAAGCCCTGATAATATTTCCTGTATTCCGTTTCCACCCTAGGGTATGTGATCTAGTTTCTGCATCTTTCAATCCACTGAAATTAAGCACAGACAAATCAATCAATAACCTCCGTTCTGTCTTCCCTGCTGCCCTTCTCCAAGAACCTCTCTGGAGATCCTCCGGATCCTGGCGGTGCCTTCATTTAGGATTTATGCTCTCCTAGGCAGGTGACTTGAGGGCCGGCAGGCTGTGGGCATGCCAAGGATGCTCTCTACTGTGCTAGACAGTACTGCCTTATCATTTCCCAGTGTTCCCTCATTTCTCGTAGACTTTAAAAAAAAGAGCATTTTCCCCTCCCCACAAAACTTAGTTCCCACATCTTCTAAGAAAAAGGCCCAAGACCTCTCCTTTGTAAAATATCAACTAGAGATGCATCACACCTTGATTTAAGGTAGCACTTACATCCTATAATGGATAGAATCTAAAAGATGGAGTATGTCATATGTGCCGTAAAGGCATGAGAAACATGTCTTTGAGAGAGTTGTGCCTCTAAAAGATGGTTAGAAGCAACATAGAATCCTACTGCACCCCATTAAATCTCATCATAACAAACATTAAACATTGGGGTACTACATTTAACAAAATGGCTTATCTTGGTGTTAGGAAGGACAAGCCATACTGGCAAACACACACCTCATGGGCCAATGAAGAACGAGTGTGAGTAGGAAGAGCTACTTAAATTCACAAAACTAGATAATGCAAATGGGCAAATATTTACTGCTGCACGCCAAATATCCATGTCAAAAGACAGAAATCTTCACAAACATCTCAGAGACCAGTTTTGAGCAGCCAGATTGAAATACTGTCTTCAGAGGAGTCAGTAGGAATTCTAGTGTTTCCTCCGCTGCTTCTACCTTCTCACCTATGGCTTTGTTGCAAGCAGGAAAAATTGTTTCTTGAAGTTAAAACTAACAACCTGTTTGTGATGTTCATAAAAGTCTGGGAGTTTATATTTAGAAGAAAATGGGAAAGACTACATATGGACTATGAGTTGACTATTCGAAGAATAAGCTTTATGGAACTCCCAGTCATAAGAAATCCTTATATGGATCTACTTCAAAAGTGATTACTGCAGCCTTGCTTGCCTTTATAGAATACTGACAGTATGTAAAATATTTTAAATAGGGAACAGAAAAGATGAACACAACAAAATTCAATCTTAATTTTGCATTTTTTCCTGCAATAGGTGAATGAATTTCTCAAAGTCAAACAGTAAAGATTTTATACCAGTCTGAAAACAGATTGCAGGAACTTCACTTCCTTTCTTTAGTTAGTGGGGGCACTATTTAGCACTGAGATGAAGGACAGAGCCCAAAGAAAACAAGAAGTGCAGGGACAGTGGTGGGGGCTCCGTGTGGGCAATCTCCAACTGGTTTTCCCAGGATTGCACGAATCACTTCAGGAGGATGAGAGAGGCCAGTTCTGACTTGATTAATTGGCTGTGCAGAGTTTTGGGAGTTACATTTCTTGAAGCACACACACAAAACATGACAGAGGAAATCATATCACTACCCACATGAGCCTGCGGTTTGGAAAGACGAGCGGTTGGCTTCCGGCAGCTGCAAGGAATGATGGGGAGCCAGATAGGGCCTGGTTGTCACACACTCCATACTATTTTCATAACACTCTCCTCCCCAGCCCCCAAATTTTTGTAAATGCAGTAAGCATGCTGTCCAAGGCTGCCAGAAAAATGAATTACATAAGTGTCCTCTCACTTAGCTATCAAATCCTTCTCTTCAACTTACTAAATAAAGCGACTATTGCATTCATGAAAAAAAAGAAAAGGTAAAATCGTTTTTATGCAAGCCCATACTGGAGAATCAGGAAGGTATTCATTTTATTTTGTGTATCTAGACAGTGATTTTAATGTTATGTAAATGCAGCGGGCAATTCCTAATCTATCCTGAAATGTATGTGTCAGAGCTCTTGTGTAGTACAGGTTACTGATGATAAAAACAAGGTGTGTTTTTATACAAGGAAGGCGCATGATTACCAGCTTTAGATTTTTTTTCTTTCATTACAAATTTAAAATAGGACAAGCCAGTGCAATGGAAACTGAGGGGTACCACCACAGAAAGAGCTAGTGGCTTTTCAAAGAGCCAAGTTTGACAAGCATTGTTTGCCTCTGTCCTTGAAACCAGAAAAGCTAGGCATGGTAGCAGCCTCTGAGACTTTAAAACTGATCAAGTGGAAAGCGTCTATGGATCCTTAGAGCACCACCGTTCCTCTTTTTTTTCTTCTTCTTCTTCTTTTTTTTTTTCCTTGTAAAAAGGAAACTTATCTTGTCTGAAGAATGTTTCCAAACACTCAGTTGACTTGAGGTTGTCATGATAAGACAATCTGCTCATCAGGAGGCTTTTTCAGGGAGGAAGAAGAAGCTCAGATACAAGCAGGGTCCAAGCCTCAGATCCAACTGTCAAGGAAGCTGATGAACAAAAGATCTTGAACTGACATTTAAGCTGGCAGCTAGATGCTTAGGCATCTCAACAGGACAAATCAGAGTCTCAAGTCAAGATTCATTTACCCCCTCAACCTGGTAGAACCTCAGTTCATGTTTCCTCCAGTGAAGTCAACACCCTACAGAGGGGCGACTTGGACCCAGGTCTACTATCCTATGTGTCAAACAGGGGCTGTTAGATAAAAACGTGTCTAGGGAGAGCAGGAAGTAGTGGGAGAGAAGAAATGTCTGCTGTGTTTTGTCAGAAAAGGCAGAAAGCAACACAATACTGAACTATCAAAGGAAATTTCAGGGCTATTTCAAGCGCCAACTTGCGTCTCCCCCACAGGATGGGGCTATATATGTGACTGACTGAAACAAGGCTCTTAACATGAGCAGATGTGCTACAAGAAGGGTGCTTCCCTCCTTGTGTACTGACCTCGATTAATCCCATTCTGAGGAGCTCAGCAAAGGAATCCAAACTTTCTGTGGTTTTTGCTCTCAATAAGGGCAAGCGCTTCCCTAAAACTAAAGCGGATTAACCTCTCAGGCATCTCAGAAAGCCTTCAAAGAGCTTTGATGATACCACAATATGATGGTGTTTTCCCTGTGAGCCCAGGCATGAGTGGTTTTTTATCTCAGTGCCCAACCTCCTGGAAAGTAGACAGTATGGACCACAGACAGTAATATTTGCTCTATTTGGCAAATAGTATATGGAAACTTAGAAATGTAACTCAACGTTGCACCCTCTTTCTGTTGGAGAGAATTACCAATGAGGCCAAAGAAGGGCCAGGATCCAGACATGGATCTCAGATCCAACTTGAAACCCCATGATAACTAAGCACTAGTTTCTACTGTCCTTTAATGTGAAACAAGATGAAAGAAATCACACAGAAATATCAAGGTTTTACTTGCCAGTTAAAGGATTATCCTTGTGTGAAAATAAAAAGTTACTATATTGGGTGGCTGGAAAAAAAGCTGTGGCTCAGTATGAGCGCTGTAACTTTCATTATGGAGAGCCAAGACATAGGAAGTGAGAGCTTGAATCTTTCCTCTACCGTGATGTTATCTCAAACCAGTATTTTCTTCCTGTGTGTTTCTATAAAGGTAATGTTCCAGCAGCAATCAAGTTAGGACACAGTCATCCAAGCAAACTGAGAGTTTAGAGTGCAAAGATATCAGTCAAATAAGAGAGTGGGCCGCTGTTAACGACTCTCAGCTTTCAACGTTAAATTACACTGTACTTTATGGTCTCAACACCTACCTACCTAATATTATGTCACCCCTTGTCCTTCTGTCACCTTGTCATCTTTTCCACCAAACCCTGAGTACCAGCAAAGGACTGAAAGGCAGTTCCTTTTTTCTGCTGGCTGCCCCAAAATCGGTTTCTTGGAAACTATGCAAGCGTGTGTGTCCCAGCTAGCTGACACCCCCGTTCCTCTGGGACGTACACACTTTCTGAATGCTAGAAAGTCATGCACATCTGCACATGTTTTTGGGACTTGAGAACTAAATATGTCCTTCCTTTCAACTCATAGATGGGTAAAACAGCATGGTTTAGTTGGTAGCTTGTTAGCTAGTGCTTTTAATCAACATGTATCATTCTTTCATAAATGTGTTAATGGCAAAGTACTTTGAATAGTGTTTTAATGAAAAGATGAAAATTCATTAAAAATATTTAAGAACGAACTTTCCAGAGAAATCAGTAAGAAATATAATACCTTCAAATTCATATGACTCAAAAACACACAGTATATTTAGGGAGGATATAAGTGCTATTTAGTAAAATAAGCAAGATTTGAATACAATATGTTAAAAACTAGCTGCTGTGGAAGACTAGGGCATCTGGAGCTGGTTGTTTTAAACATGCTGTATAACAGGGATGACAGTTTGGTAATGGTGCCAATGGAGTTATCAAAGATACAAGCATTCATCTAAGTAATTGCACAGGAAATAAAAACATTAAGAACCTGGCACATGTTAAAAATGATTCCTAATTAAAATGTTATTTAATAAACAGGCCCATTTTATTACTCATGAATGTAAAAAAAAAATTAATAAGTGCCTGCTAAACAAGTAATTATAAGGGTAATAAAGCTCTCCATTTTGATTAGGGAAAATATTCATTTCATGACCATCCAGTGATCCATTTTCTACCACAGCTGTCAAAGGAGGCAGTCTGCAGCCATTTAGAGATGTACTATTGTTAATATGCGTATGTAATACTGCTATTACATTTTGTAACAGTAATAATGCACAGCAACTGTAGACCCGCTTACTCATACATCAGATGTTCTTGAGTCTTCTTTAGCTCCCAGGTAAATTGGTGCTTTTTGCTAATAGGGTTGCAAGGCACAGGGGTGGATTTAGAGCTTTCTGCCCCCAACACTCAAAACAGTCAGTGTTCCTAGTCAAGTGCTGGCGAAAACTGTCCCACCTGCTTAAAGTCTTGGCAGAAGGGCCCAAAATGATGAGACATTGATGATCCACACCTTTCACTAGGAGCTGATCCAGTGCCCCACTCCTGCAGGAGCCCTTGCAGTAAGCTCTAGCAGCTTTAGAGATAAAATTCAGAAGAATCACACAGGAGGGTTAATGTCTGGTAAGTTAACAGGATTTCATCCCAACCAGAAATCAGGGAGACATCAAGTTACCTTTCTGTCACTAGGTCAAGACCCTGTTTCCTTTCGGTTTTCCCTGTCAGGACAAGCCTCCCACATTAATCTGCACATTTTTCCTTCTTGATTTTCCCTGCATCAAACTCTTTAAGACAAAGGAGACCTTGGCATTGCTACAGTGGAAAACTTACCATATCTCCAAACCATCTTTTATCTTTTATGTGTTATCTAGACTTGGACTCACTCACTCTACCCTCACAGAAGAGGGGTACTTCCCCAAGGATTTTTCCGAAAAGGCTAAGAGCCATTCATCTATCTCATCTGTCTGTATTGGTGGAAACCCCTTATATTTCAGCCACCAAAGCAGATTTCCTAACTGAGATGGCTCACAGAAGTGTGCTAGTTGTTATTCTCTTTTTTTTTTTTTTTCAGTGACTTAATTATGTCTTGTGATAAACAGCTAAGCAACAAAGCTGAAAGTCCACTGACATTCAAGGTAGAAGCCGCACTACTAACTGCTCTTCTTCAGGGGCAGAATAGTCACTGTCCTTCTTCAGGATAGCATCACCGAAATAGGATGTATTTTTCCTATGTCATATAGGTAAGGCATACAGGCCGTACCAGGTCTATACAGACATCACCTGCATTTTTCCTTCCTTTTGGAGAGTCTATCCATGTGAAGCAAGGTTGCAGGTTAATTCCCTTGCTCCATAGTTACTCTTTATAGTCCAGGAGTCCCCAGAGGCCTCTCTGACAGGGCCGGGGTTCAGCTGGTGCCACGTCATGAGGCACCACAGAAAGGAAAATGACACAGGGGCTATTTCATGACCTTCCCTGGCAGCTCTTGAGGCACCGGAATGGAGTAGGAGAGGTATTGATGCTGTGTGCTGAAGCTCTGTGGGGCAGAAGCCCAGTCTACACTCTCCCTTTATATCTTAAGCCCTGATTGAGGCCATGCAAAGACAGTATTCATCATTTTACCAGGCAAAAAAGAAAAAAGAAATCTATTTTTCAAAACCACTCACCAGGCATCATTTCAGCTGACAACCAGGGGATTTGAGGGTGATCTATACTCCTGGAAAAAATCAGGTAAACACTCACTGCAAGATAGGATCCGTAAGAAGTGACTGTAGGATTTTCATTTAAAAATAATGTTTTTTAAAGTAACAGCTGTGCAAACAAAATTAAAATTTTGGAAATGTCTTTTTTGTTGCTTGGAGTTTTATCCTGCAGTTCTCAGTTCTTCCTCATTTGGACCAGGGTGGACAGGGAAGAGAGGGAGGCAGGGAGGTAAGGTAGGGGGTGACTCCCTAAACTGCTAAGCCATTTATTTTCTTTTGATTTAGAAATGATAACGTATCCAAGATTGGTTCCGTTCTCCTGTGCCATTTAAGAAGAGTTTGTTTTTCAACTGAACTATCAGAGATAATATCATTAGTCCTGCTACTGCACTTAAAAGGGATATCAAGAAGGGAGATTACAAGTGTTACAATGTTTGTTGTGAAGCACAAGAAAAGGGAAGACATTCTTAACTACAAAATGCGGGAGATGAATTCTCAGAAATAATAACCTCTGAACTGATGTCCTGATTCCCAGAATTAGTACTTAGGAAGTGACTGAGGTGACACTTATACGACAGACACCTTGTGTATTTAGGACCTCACCTGTGTTGTTTTGCTGTGCTCCCTGCTTGTCACCTCTGCCATTCAGAAAAAAAGTTGACCTTCATCTTCATCTACATGAGAAAGGACTGAGGGCGTTTAAAATAAATAAGAGCTTTTAAATGCTACTTTTTGGTGCTTTTTAAAAGCAACATCCCTTAGAAGAGATTTAAATAAGGGCAACTTAAAAAAAAAAAAAACTAAATGCATTAGTTAATCTGAAATACATTTAGAAAATAAAACAGCCTTCACCACATCCACTGAGATGGACTAGAAAAATAAAGGTATTCACATTCTCCCTCTACTCCCTCCTCCCCCCTTTTTTTTCCTCTTTTGAAAGGAAAAATAGTCCAGGTGAAAAAAAAATTCCCAAACATTATTCCAGAAAAGAAGAGCACAGGTGTTCCATCTCTCACTCCACTGAGGGAACAGGGTACAATTAGTATTCTCCCTTGTATAAGAGGATTGTTTGTTCCTTCTTTTTCTTCATTGCAAACCTCGAAGATTAACTCACCTTCCTTAAGAGCAATTCTGGTCATATATGTATATTTTTATTTATTTTTAACCATTGTTTAGAACATACTCTATTTTGCCAGGTAAAACTATAATGAGATATTTATATCTCATTTCCAGGAGCATCTTGGAAACTAAAGCAATTATTTCTCTAAATAGATTTCAGTTTTCAATTGTATGTCAGCAGCAGCTGCTCACTGTTCAATACAATAAATGCTCTGGTCAAAGATCCAGCCTTGTGCAGTTCAGAAGGGTCAGGAGACGTACTTTTATTCAGGACTCCTGCATTCCTATCATGGCACTCAGCTGGTGTACTTTTATGGAAAAATAACAAAAAAAAAGAAGCATGTGCAACTAAAGGTCACCTCCTCCTTCTTATTGCCACACCATTTCCGCTCCCACCCTCTCAAAGCACTAGATGTTCCTGAGGAACAGGCACCAAAGAGACAGAGTATTCCAATGATCAGGAATTTCTTGTTCTTTGGTGTCTGTTGTTATACCTGGTCACTTCAAACTCATGCCTACTTGCTTCTAGAACTGATGGAGATTTTGAAGGTTGGAGGATTCACCTTTGAAAGACATCTAGGCTGTGATGGTAGCGCATAGTCTTAGAGGTTCAGCTCTACCACCCTCACCATAATGGCCTAGCCTTACTCTCCCTCATATGAGGTCCAAATTATACAACCTTAACACGGCAAAATTGTTTTGTTACAACTTTTACCCCAGATGGCATTTTAAAAAAATGCATACACGTGAAAGCCATTTTAAAGGGGAGTTTGCTAGTTGACTACGTGACACGTGATGCGATATCATCATCTATGAATACAACTAAGCTCTGATTTCTTTTGCTAGCATTTTTCCTGAGAAACGGGCAAGGTAAGCCATTCTGTACATTCCATTTAAGCATTTTGCACATCTAATCACATCTTTTATTAAGTGAGAATGTATGAATTCATTTCTATATAAGGAAAATAAATGGAAGCATGGGCTTGTCCAATTAACTCTATGCTGCAGCTCTTCTTCCTCTGAAAGTAGTTTTCAAAAGACAGACTGTGTGAGCCTTAGTAGAACCTGATATATGTTAAATTGCATTTAAATCCCACCTAATAATAATTCAGGATCTCTTGCTAATTAATGAATTTTCTATACATTAGAGATGAAACATTCTTGTCTTCTCTGATTATGGTTACATCAGCTCCTTGCTCACTGTGTACTAACATCCAATAGTCATATTTAAATCCTCTAAAACATTTTCATGGGAAGTGTGATGCTTGGTAGCTCAGGGCCTGCTGACATGTAGTTAAACAATCTTCACAGAAGTTTTGTGTCAGGACTAATGACTGAAAAGCAGGAGATATATTTGACCACTATGGTGATCACTGGTAGAATTCAACACTTCGGAGAGATGTAGCATTTTGGTTTTGTTATTTTTACTTGAAAACCAAAGTAAAAGGGGGAATAGGTACTAGCTACCCGGAAGACTAGCATTCACATAGATCCCCACTCAGGGGTGATTATAAAGACTCTTTAAAATGGTAGAAGAAATAAGACTTACTAGAGAAACTCCAGCTAACAAGTTCATCCTTACTGATCAATAAAATGCAAAGCAAACCCTACCAGTCAGTAGTTCAGTACAGCCAAAGAAGAAAATGAGCTAGCAGAGCAGACAGCCAGAGACTGACAAAGAATTCACGCATGACCATCCAGTAAATGTGTTGTGGAACGAATCACACAAACCAGAAAGAAGACTGCCCAGATCCAAGGCTATAGTGGAAGCCCCAAAGGAAATCTAATCACCTCGGCACCTGAACGGAGCTCCTGCAGAGCAAATTTTCAAAAGAAAAATCAGCACCAAACTTGGAAAACCTTAATCAGTCAGAAAAATATTTAGATCAGTTGGGGACCTGCATCAACCCACACCCAGTGATTACTGAAAAGAAGTTGCTGATCGTTACCGATGTTACACTTACATCTCCCCTCACTGTTACATCAAGGAGGATGGCAAATTGTGAGGAGAAAATGTGATGCTAAATATCCATTTGGTGATGTCCTAAAAAAGGATAGGAAGTGGCGTGTTGGGATAGGTTCCGGTAATAGTTTCGGGTTTCTCACCTTCAAGCTCAGAAGTGGTCATTCAATCAGATCATTGCTCACAAAAAATTATCATGTAAAAGGCCATGCTGCGTGCATACAAACAGCTTCCACCTGTAGCTTGAAGCAAGGAGGCTCCAATGCAAGGGCAAGCGGTCATGTCAAGCTGTCACCTGTGAGGGTGGACACACCAAACACAGCCTGCTTTCCAGATCAAGAAATGCCCTGCTATAGCAAAGCGATCTCACCAAGGGTGCAGGAGTGAGTGGAACCAAGCACCAGGTGGGAGAGGAGAGTCAAGCAATTAGGGATGAAGTTTCCAGGAAATGTATCTGGTGGATAGAGCTCCCTGCTCCCTGGCAGGGATGGACATGTGCCGGGGTGGAAATTGGGTATCCAGTGTGACGGAGGTTTAAAACAGGGGGTCCGAAATTGGATGTGCTTCATGTTTACGTAGAGAAACATGCCTGACATGAGCTAAGGAACATGTCTCTTGTTCTCACAAAAAGCGGCCTGTTTAGTTTGTCATGAGATAGTGGGAGCTACACTAGAGATTGCAGAAAACCTTGCAGCTTGCTCAAAAGCTGCTGTCAGAAACGCTGAGAAAAGGCTGGAATGAAGTCCTTCCCTCTTATGACTGACAGGACACCTGCCAGTTCCGGGAGGCACCCAGAATATCCAGGAACTTCAAAAACGAAAAAGGTCAAGGAATTTAGTTCATTCCAAGTATATACAAATGAATCTATAGTCTGAAAATTTGTTGCAGACATCCATTGTTCTTCAACAGGTATGTCACAGTGATGAGGAGGAGGAGTTCACTGCAGCTTTCAGAGATGTATTCTGCTTGTAAGGATTCTTATTTTGAAAAAGAATTGATGTTAAGTCATGTAAAAAAAAGCAGAGAATGTCAAATTGTCCATGATTGCCAGTAGATATGCAAGACGTGTTTTGTAAAATGCTTGGGTAACAGAAAAACAGAGGATATTACGCTATATTCAGGAAATAGGAGATAATGAAATAGATGCCAAATAAAGAATGAAAATTGCAACCTAATGAAATAGTTCCTCTTTTCCACCCTTCTTTCCCATCTTTATTTTCTAATTCCAAAATCTCATGTTTTGTTTGATACACAAACTTTCTTCATTCACTGGGAAAGAAGGAAAAACTTCATCCAATTAATATACTAATCGCACATTTTCTTCTTAAATATAAACATATTTAAAACAATTTAAAAAATATAATAAACTTTCCATATTTTCTCTCTTAAAAGCTTCCAAAAATATCTCCTAGTTAGACCAGAGTCCTATGCAACCCCGTGTAGCCTTGGTTTAGATATAAGCTCACAAACATTCCTGTAATGCTATGGGAAACAAGCAAAGAAAAGTCTTTCCACTAAGAAAATCCATGTCCAATTCCTCAACTTGCTTTTCTTTTGTGACCATAAGCATTCCCCTGTGTAAAATTAAGATGATACACACTCCTTCCTCACAGAAGACAATCTATCTGAGAAAAAGAATTTATTTTTGAATAAATCCCAAGTTATATAGAAATGGCTTTAACCTTTGTTCCATGGTCATGGTTAACTATCCAGCTTAGCTTCCTTATCTACACTGAGAATAAATCCTAATTCTCTTTCAAATCTGTGCTATATTTTTCCTGCAGCTTCACTGTTTAGAATGGCTTTGCTTCAAACTCCTTAGTTAAAATATATTAACACACCACTCGTTGGTAGTAAATGCATAATTTGCATCTCTGTTGTCCAAAGGTGAGAAATCCTCAGAGCAGACGCCTTCCTACTTGTTTGTGTACCCTCTACCTTCAAGCTAGGAGATCCTCAGTTCAAATAAGAGTCTTTACTGCAGGTGGAAAGCTTGTTAATTAAAACTTACTTTGCTTAAAAAAAAGAAAAAAGAAAAAAAGAAAAAATAGAAACTAAACTAAACAAATTTATTCAAAAAGAAGAGCATTCACCTGAAACTCTTGTGTCTTTCTCCACTTTGAGATTTCAGCCTGAGGACAGAAAGGAAGTAGAGAAGGTGGTCAAAGTTGAGGAATATTGTATGATCAACTATACAAATAATCATAGAATAATAGAATCATAGAATGCTTAGGGCTGGAAGGGACCTCTAGAGATCATCTAGTCCAACCCCCCTGCACACGCAGGGTCACCTAGAGCACGTGGCACAGGACTGCATCCAAGCGGGTTTTGAAGATCTCCAGAGAAGGAGACTCCACAACCTCTCTGGGCAGCCTGTTCCAGTGCTCTGTCACCCTCACTGTTAAAAAAGTTTTCCTTAAGTTCCTGTGGAACTTCTGGTGCTTCAGTTTGTGGCCATTACCTCTAGTTCTGTCAGTGGCCACCACTGAAAAGAGACTAGCACCATCCTCTGCACTCCCTACCTTGAGGTACTTATAGACACTGATCAGGTCCCGTCTCAGCCTTCTCTTCTCCAGGCTGAACAGGCCCAGCTCCCTCAGCCTCTCCTCGTAGGGCAGATGTTCCAAGCCCCTCATCATCCTTGTAGCCCTGCGCTGGACTCTCTCCAGTAGCTCCACATCCCTCTTGTACTGTGGAGCCCAGAACTGGACACAATACTCCAGATGTGGCCTCACCAGGGCTGAGTAGAGGGGCAGGATCACCTCCCTTGACCTGCTGGAGATGCTCTTCTTAATGCACCCCAGGATCCCATTGGCCTTCTTGGCCACGAGGGCACACTGCTGCCTCATGGTCAACTTGTCATCCACCATGACACCCAGGTCTTTCTCCGCAGAGCTGCTCTCCAGAAGGTCAGTCCCCAGCCTGTACTGGTGTCTGGGGTTATTCCTCCCCAGGTGCAGGACTTTGCACTTGGCCTTGTTGAATTGCATGAGATTTTTCACCGCTCAGTTGTCCAGTCTGTCCAGGTCCCTCTGGATGGTAGCGCAGCCCTCTGGGGTATCGGCTACTCCTCCCAGTTTGGTGTCATCAGCAAACTTGCTGAGGGAGCACTCTGTGCCTTCATCCAGGTAACTGATGAATAAATTGAACAGGACTGGACCAAAGACTGACCCCTGGGGGACGCTGCTAGCTACAGCCCTCCAACTAGACTCGGCACCACTGATCACCACCCTCTGAGCTCTGTCATCCAGCCAGTTCCTAATCCACCTCACTGTCCACTCATCTATCCCACACTTCCAGAACTTGCCCAGGAGGATGTTGTGAGGGACGGTGTCAAAAGCCTTGATGAAGTCGAGATAGATGACATCCACCGCTCTCCCCTCATCTATCCAGCTGGTCATTCCATCATAGAAGGCTATCAGGTTAGTCAAGCAAGATTTCCCTTTGGTGAATCCATGGTGACTACTCTTGAGCACCTTCTTGTCCTCCATGTGCCTGGCGACAATGTCCAGTATGAGCCGTTCCATCACTTTTCCGGGGACGGAGGTGAGGCTGACTGGCCTGTAGTTGCCTGGGTCCTCCTTCTTGCCTTTTTTGAAGACTGGTGTGACATTGGCCTTCTTCCAGTCTTCTGGTACCTCCCCTGTTCTCCAGGATCTTTCAAAGATGATGGACAGTGGCTTAGCTATGACCTCTGCCAGCTCACACAGCACTCGGGGGTGCATCCCATCAGGGCCCATGGATTTGTGGGTATCGAGGTTCCTTAGGTGCTCCTAAGGGGTAGTTGAAGTCCCCCATGAGAATCAGGGCCTGTGACCGTGAGGCAATATCCAGCTGCGTATAGAAGGCCTCATCAACCTCCTCGTCTTTGTCAGGTGGCCTGTAGCAGACACCCACCACAGTGTCTCCCACGTGACCGTGAGGCAATATCCAGCTGCGTATAGAAGACCTCATCAACCTCCTCGTCTTTGTCAGGTGGCCTGTAGCAGACACCCACCACAGTGTCTCCCACATTAGCCTGCCCTCTAATCCTTACCCACAAGCTCTCAACTCGCTCATCCTCCACTCCCAGGTTGAGTTCCATGCATTCCAGTTGCTCTCTCACATAAAGAGCAACTCTACCACCTCGCCTTCCCAGCCTGTCCTTCCTAAAGAGCACATAGTCTTCCATGGCAGCGCTCCAGTCGTGTGAGCTATCCCAACATGTCTCTGTGATACCAATAAGATCATGACGCTGGGACCACACACAGATCTCCAGTTCGTCCTGCTTATTCCCCATGCTTCGCGCATTGGTGTACAGGCATTTCAGGGAAGCAACCGAGCCCGCAGGTTTCCCAGGAGGGGTGAAAGAGGACCCTCCATGATCATTTCCTATCCTCACTACCCCACTAGTATACTCCCACTGGACGCCATCTGACCTAGGCTGCGCGGTACTGCTTGCCGTGTCTGTGTGACACTCCCCTTATGTAATGTAATAATAGAAATGCCTATTATAAATGACAGGGATTATACCACCTGTGACTGAGCTGTTGTACAAGAGGTTTACCATCACACATGGCTGCTGAAATATATGACTCTTTCTAGGTCATTCCAGCACTGCAGATTCACCATTTCCTCTACCCCCTTGCTCTTGCTCTACCCACCTTTCCTCTGCAGCTTCATTCATGCAGCTCAAGCATCTCACTTGAAGCAAACAACACCCACTTCCACCTCCGCACAAGTGTTTTTTTTGACACCCCTTCTTTGCCCTTGCACTCATTTGCTGGACCTGACCGCCTGTCTCTTCCCAGGGCCGCGCAGCTCGGGATGCCCCACCTCACTCCCACATGCCTCATTTCCTCCCTGTTTGGTTTCAGCACCTCCCACCGACCTAGGCAGGAGAGAATAGTCTTGACTATATATAGTAAAGAAGCGCTCAAACATCTCACAGAACCAGGGTGGGCAGTGAGTATGAGAAAAGAAGATTTGACTCTTCTGGGTAGGAAGCACTTTCAGTCTTGCCTTAGGAAAAAGTTGTTCTTCCTGAACATTGGCAATTTTCCTGTAACTACTTCTGGACACATCCTCATCTACTGAACAGCTATTAATCTTGAACCATTATCTATAGGTGAGTGGTGGCTCCTTTATGAACACATTGCTTTATTATCAACAAAGGGAGCAGGTAGTTACAACAGAAACAACATGTTCTAAACTGGAAGTCACTTTCTAGAACATACCTTAAGCTTGACTCACTGAGCATAACATAAAATAACAATACTTGAAATGCTCATTCTCTCAGTACCACTCAACTGCAGGCTTCACTGGCAAAACAAACTGACTTTCTCCTAAGGAACTACTAAAAAAAATCTACCTTTTTTTTTTTTTTTTTTTTTTTTTCTGGAGCCAGTTTTGATTCTTGGGGCAGGAAACAAAATTGTGGCCAGCAAAACTACAGACCAGAGACCAGAGAGAAGGCCAAGGGAGTCCCAGAAATAGAGTAGGGATACTGCAGGTATAAGTGTGTTAACATGAACGCTTAAGTGAAGCAGGTGACAAAGACAAGATTGCACACAAATTATGAAGACTCATCCTTTAAAATCTAATCCTTCAGCCATTGACTGTAATAGTGTTCTGTCTTCTCTAAAAGCAAGTGCAAGCCATAAAGTAGTGTTCTGGGTCAAAAATAGACTCCCTTTACAGAAATCATTGTCAGTTACCCTGTTATAAGCTGATTTTATCCAGGTTGAGTCATACCAGCTACAACTAATCTCCAGGAAATAGGCTCCCCCCTCCCAATTACTCTTATTCTAGAAACTCTTTGTGAGCTGCATTGCATTTTTGCATGCATAAGTGTCACATAAAGACCCTCTGAAACCGTAGGGAAAGCTAAATTCAACAGCAAAGTGTCTGCCAAGCCAGCTCAGTTGAGCGAGGTAAGTTAGTTCTCAGTTGCCACCACATTATTCTTCAAGCACATATTCCAACAAGACAACATTAGGTTGTCTTCTCCACCTGGCTAAATTACCCAATACTGCCTCTGGAGCACAGAGTGAGCCATGTGTCTTTGCATCTTTGCAGGTTCTCCATGGAAAATTCCCCTCCCTAGAGGCATTCTCCACAACTGCAAAGCTGGCAGCAGCTTCTCCTGTTTCTACAGAAGCTTCCCTGCCTCCTGCACTGGATCATAGGGCTACTAGATGTGGTGGGAAGATACATCCTGGCGGCAAGAAAAGGTAGTACCTTGAGGAGGAAGTAGAGACAGAAGCTTTTTCAAGGGAAGGAGAAATGCAAATGTCGAGTAGTTGTTCGCTAGTGGAGAAAATGTGCTGCGCCTTTAGGTCTTTATATGATTTAAAAAAAAAGAAATAAGCAATGTGCAGAAGCCACAGAGATAACTTTTCAAAGCACACAGAAAAAAAATAGGTTTTAACTGGTGTTTAGAGCAGTTCCTGGCAGCTAGCAGAATTAAAAGCATTGTAAGAACCATGATAGAACTCGAGTATTTAAAGAGATAGTACCAGATGTGCTACTTGATAGGCAAAGAAAGAACAAGTGAGACTAAATATGTCATAGGAAGTGAAGGTCGAGTGCATGACAAAATAAGGCTCATTACTGGCATTTTACACATGAGAAATTAGACACAGATCAGACCCAAAAATCAGAGCTTAATAAGTTTTCTCAAAAGTTATGGTAAACAATGATGCATCTTCTAATAATTTCTCCTCCACCTCCTCAGAAAGAAATAAACTCGCATGCTATAGATTTAAAACTGAGTTAAAGCTATAGTTCCTGTGACTCCTGAGTGCTTGAATGAGGGATCTTAGTATTTCCCACTACCTTACCTATTGCTTAGCCCCATGAAAAACAGAGGGGAGTGCCCGTGTGGCTAGCACTGGGACTTACAAAATAGCACAGAGAGACTCTTCCTTGCTTACATAGGTCCTACAGAGCATTGGGTGGCTATGTGTCATATTTGTGGCTGTGTGATGCTGTACAACTAAGCAAATCTTTATCACATATATAATCATGGGAAAATGATTAAATATGGTGAAGTTAAAAAAAATATATATTCCCACTTAGAGCTTTTCTAATACACTAGTTGTTATTTTTTTGGATTAAATCCCTACTCCAGTGAATTTGCTGTCCAAACTCCTTTCTGTGGAAATTCAATGGAACAATTTCTTTTTTGCCTGTGAAGTTTTGTGGTATTTATCATTTTTAGCTTGTGCAAATCTTGAGGAATGCGCAACACATGCAACTTCTATTTAAGTGTTGGGTTCCAAAGTCAAAATTAAGGGGCACGTGGAAAGAAAAATCAATAGAAAAAGAGGCTCCTTTAATGCTGAGTGCCTTTAGATGTGCAAGTTTGGGCAAATCTTGGTTTCATGCCTTAATTTCCCTATTTGTAACACCGATATTGGGCTCCATTGATGAAAAGTACTTAAAAAAAAAAAACAGGCAGTTATTATGACTGCATACTAATTAACCCATCAGGGAAGAAAGAGTGATGCAGAGTTCTGAATCCACATCTCCAATCTGCTGAGGAGACTTTTCCCTTGCATACAAAGTACAAATATAGGTTTGGAGAAAGAATCAGAGCGACATGCGCAAATGGGCCCATTCATGGTTTCCACACATGCCCTGCCTTGGTTTAATTTATAAGAAAGGAAAATACTGTTAACTCAATACTCAAGTCTCGGAGAGGGAACATGGGACACTTTTGCCATCTGCTCTCTCCTTGAGAGATTGAGAAGGCTGAGACGAGCTTAACCTGTGCCTTTTACTTCAGATTCCTCAAGTTATTTAACCAAAAGAGTTATCTGTAAAAGCAAGTTTACACTCATAAGTTCATGACTCTCTAAAGCTGTTTGGAAAACTAGAGCAAGCCACATCCTTGTACACAGAGTCAATAGCAGATGTTTCACATGGACACATACTAGTTTTGAAAAACTACCCTTCTCAGCTCTAAAAGCCCAGAAATGTGTAGTCACCATCTATACAATCCCATTCTTCTAACTTCTCTAGATAAGGATGCCACAGGAGGGCTCCAAAATTACTGAAAGGGGGTTTATGTACAGAGATGTGAAATTCAGGAACCAGGTACCTGAGGAGCTGCTGAACTCAAAACCTCCAGGCACATTTTGTATCCATACAATGCAAGCCTATATTTTGTATTTCATGTTACTGAAGCAGGAGTCAATTCTGGGGTGTGTGAAAGCAACCGAGACTTGCAGCATGGGTTGTCATGTGCTGGAACTGCAGCATCGCTCACCCTGCATGGGATTAGGGCCCTGTGCTGAATATTGCACCAAGTGAGACTGATTGTCTGGACAGTAATCACTGCTTAACTGGCATTTCCTTGGGTTTAGTGCATGCATTGCTAGGAAATATGAACAATCTTAACTCTAACTGAGGAAGTTATTTTTGATGGGAAAGTATTAACCTCACATGAAAACCTTAGCAAATACACCAGAATAGGTATTTACCAAAATCACTGAATCTCTACATGGACATACATCATCTCTTTACTACTGAGAAGAAATAAAAAAGCAGGTCATTAATCTAACCAGTCAGTTTGCCTTAGAGAAGTATGCAACAGCAGAAAGAATAGCTTGGAACCTGTCTTTTTTATTGTCTTTTTTTTCTTTGCCTCTAAAGGTTCTTCAAGACTACATTCAAGGTTTGAATAATCCCTACAACTTTCCTTGTCACACTGCAAGAGACCAGCATCCAGCCCCAAGCAAGTTTTCTCCAGCACTTTCTTATTACCAATGATCAGCTTTGGCTCTGCTAGTTGCCTGTAATTTCTAACACTGGCCAGTGGCTTTGGAGAGCAAGAAATCATTTGCCTTCTTCAAAAATCATTTTTAACCATTCTTCACTCATGATCACTACCACTAGTAGCATCTAAATATTTCCGGAGGAAAATATATGACATTTTGGGTGTTTTTACCTTCAACATACAATTAGCAGTTTCTTGTAAAACAGTAGTAACTCCAGCGTGCTGAGTCACAATTTCAAAGGTACTCTAAGATTCTCTTATCTGCACAGGCAACATATTTTCTGTTTGCTTCAGCAGTGTGGCTATTACTCTGAGGCTTTAAAAATGGTTTTGTGGTCTCACTTCTTATTCTGAGACCAGCATTTAACTGTTTCAGTTCATTGCATCTGCACCTTCACATGAGATTTGAATTCATTCTTTTAAGTGATGGTTAGAAATGCAAAGGCCACCCAAACTGCTAACTTCATCTTGCATCTGCCTTGGTCGGTGAGGGTGTAGGTGGGAAAAGGATATGTAAAGGACATAAAAATAATGAGAAAGAAACAAAAGATTTACTTTAAAAAGAAATGTTGCATGTTTTATATTCACGGAATATTCATTTATATTCTTTGCTATGGAGTTGCATCCCTTGTTCTTTACATCCTCCACTCCTGGTAACCAGCCTTCTGTTGTTAGACTAGATAATGGCCAGTTTCTGGCTACTTTCTTAATTCAGGCACTAATTTGAAGCTTATTTCTCTATCCAGGCATGACTTCTCTATAAAAGCTTATAGGACTCTGATACTGTGATCTTGATATCAAGTTTTCACTAAAAATTGCCAACTAGTTAGCAATGGTGCCTGCGGTGGTACTGACAGCGCAGCCCTGTAATCCTCATGTCTTTTAGAAGCAAGGCAGAGACAAACAAAAGACCAATTATAAAATCTTCTGTGAATGATGAAAATAGTAAATGTAGGTACAGAAGAAGTGAGATAAAATGTGCTAATCTTATGTTGGTTAAACCTGCATTTTACAATTCTTTATTGTTTCCTTGCTTTTCTTGACAATATAGCAGCAATATAGCTCTGCAGAACACTCAGGAGGAATGAATACACAAGACATTCTTCCTTCTCTCCCTGTGAACTTTCTTGTTCCAGATAAAAACAAATCCATTTTTTTTAAGCCCATCTTGCAACTTGTCCTTTCTGAGCCAAACCCTCTTCAAGCTGAAAGCACTGGCAGAACTAACTTCACTGGGAGCAAGAGGTTCTTAAACCCTCACTGCCAAATAAGTTCACAGTTCAGGCTGTGGAGTCATTCTCAACATTGGGGCTCTTTTCCAGACTCATGAAATCAATCCCCTGTAATTTTCCCATCAATCAAGTGCATGGAAAGAACAAATGTATTTCCCTGTAGAGGTAAAAGTATGCAATCACTCTATCTGAAGTTTGCACTTTAGCATTCATTCAGTAATCCAGTGTCTTGGTATTAATCTTTTGTTACTTCCTTTTACTGAGGGATTCCTTTGGCAAAACTTTTCCTTCATACTCTCAAAGGAAACAACAGCAAGTGATTGCCAAATGCCACATTTCTCATTGGGAAACAGCATTCACGGCTATCTGAAAACTTGGTGTACCACTGAACAGCGAAGCTGTACTACGGGTAGTATTTATAGTACATTTTATGAGACCAAAAGTTGTCAGTTAAACCACTAGAAACTAATAAACGGGCCCAGTGTCACTTGAGTTGTCAACAGGATATAAGCTGATGTAAGGGGAACACCTACATTTTCTAGGCTTCTTCTGTAAAAATAAATGTACGGTTGATAGTCACACTTGACTTTATAGGAATGTTTTGAGCACGGAATATAGTAATTTCCTCCACTGCAACAGCAAAGGAACTATTAGACCACTAAAAGCCATGTGTTATATAGGTATACCTAATCCTTCAAAATGATGATGCTCAGCACAGTAACCTCTTTATTTTACGGTAAGTGTAACATTCAGCTGTTATGTTGGGTGAGAGGGGTAATGACAGAAAAATCAGAATACCGAAAACTGCCTCTGTGTGGCAAAGACTGCATGTCAAAATGTGCAGGAGAGGGAAATATGACTTCTCATTTCATAAAACAGAAGAACTCTTGAATAATAACACTTTTTTTTTCAAAGTAGTAAGTAAGTGCAACAAATGACAGTGGGAAACACACAAAAAAATGTATGTAATTGTTTTATATTCAGCAACAAAAAAAAAACAAATTAAAATCTCAATGATAAGATTCCATTCTCTCCTTTTTTCCCTTGTTGTTGGAGTAATAATTTCAAAAATCTGTTTTGCAGAGGTAGCTCAGTATCAGAGACAGGAACCGATCACCTCTCTATCATAAATCCAGAGCACCAAGAATCTCTGGGTGAGCTTGTCCTCAGTGGTTGAATCTGCTAGAACCACATCAAATACTCTGAATGCAAGCACTGGAATGTATTTTTTGTTCAGTTCTGCTTCTGTTTATCTATAGTAATTATCAACATGAATAAAGAGATCAAGCTGAGTTATAGACTTCCAGGATAAAATGCAGGAGGCTCAGCTTGTCGATGGGATGATGACGATGACTTCCTTTCCTGGAATTACTGTATGAAGTATAGAGGAAGTCTTTAACATGTAGATGGCTATTTGCTCAAAGAACATGTGCTTTTAAATAAATGCAGAGATTTCCCCAAAAAGGGAAGCCAAATAATTCTTCTGTATACAGACTTACATAGAAGTAATCTATGCCTGATTTCTTTTTTGTTTTGAATAGGAAGCATACATGCAAAAATATGGTGTGAAAGATTTTTCTAGAAATATACTGGCTTGTATGAAAGAAAGAAGTAGTGAAACTCTCATTAGGTAGCAGGATTTTGTAAGATTGCTACTAAAGAAATTTAGATAGGGCTCGGATAAACGTGCTTGTGAGCCTTTTAACTAAGCCTTTTCACATTCATTCCTATTCTATACATAAAACACTACATCGTTCACTATAAACTCTGATTTTATGCCAAGGTGGTCTTAAAAGGATGTGTAAGGGATCTTAAAAAGAGAAGCAGTCAGAGGAAGCTTGTATTCAGAAGCCAGCTCTAGGTCAAGGAAAAAGTTCATCCTCTAGAGTGTCCGTTCATATGATTTACCCAAAAACAAATGACACAGAAAAGAAAGCCAGATCTCAGTGAGGCAACAAAGTTTTAGATTTCTTTAGCACTCAGATTGAGATAGTAGGAGCAAACTTGCAGTGTGAGCTTCGTTTGGATGAGCCGATACCTCCGCAGCACGCCTGAGATTTCGTAGTGCACCTCTGCCCTTTGGTCTGGCAGCACTGGGGGAAGGGCTGGCACGAAGCCAAATCTGTTGGCATGAGGGAACTGGTCTGCTCTCCTAACAGCTCACACGGTACCTCCACGCTTGTGGTTGGAGATGTAGCTGTCGAGCACGGACTGACCCAACCTAGCTAGTGTTAGTGTAGCAGCAGCCTCTGGTGCTTTGCCTGCACCTGGGACTCCAGACAGATGTGCACAGCCACAGACTGCTGGTAGGAAGAAATCTTCCTTATACCACTCTTCCCTAGCCATGGCCATGATCAGCTAGATCATTTGGCATAGCTCAAATATAACGGCATGATGCTAATCAAGATAGCTTCATGGGAAGCTCCGCCAGACTAGGCCTTCTCTGAAGCTGGGTGACCCTGAGTATTTGTTCTTTGCACAAATACATAATTTATTCATAGTCAAGTGAAGACAGATGAGTTATTGCTAATTACACCTTTTTTTTTTCTCATTTATTTCACATTCCTGTGGTTCTCTTTGTTCTAGAATGAAACCGGAGTGCTCTTATTCTTGTAATCTTGAAACTAGAAATGCTCATTTCTAGAGACAAATGACTGATGACTTGTGTTCTTCTTATTGTGGACCTAATTGCAATGAGTCACTATCTAGCACATATTTATCCATAGCTTGTAGTCTAGTTTTTGATGGTAAAACCCCAGGAAGCAATTAGACTATCTCCAAAAATATCCAATACTGAGAGATAAGTCTGTACTCCCTGATACTCCTAGATAGCCCCTTTATCCATCTCAGTTTTTAAGATATTTCAGTTTGTGGCTTTCTTGAGGCTGGTAAGTTCCTCTATTGCCAGGTGGAAAAATAGGACACACAGATTAAAGGCTAAATTTACAGGACACTGGCACTGTACTATTCACCCTGCAGTGCAGCAGAGCTTAATCCATACCATGAGTTAACATACTATGGAATTGTACCTTTGGCTCTCATTTCAAGGTAGACATGGTAGTTGGCCTACCTGCCATAAAAAATGAATCTCTTCCAAGGCCATTAAAGTCAAAAACAGTCTTCCTGCTGGTTGGCCAGGTTGCAGTCCTAACTCAAACCAGAATACTTGATAAGAATGTTAGACAAGGACAGAGCTCTCCTGAGGAGCTGGCTTTATCATCATTTTAAAATTATATCTCTGGACAATGAAGAGGTAAGGCTTTTGGCCATGATGGTGTAAGTCTACATTACATTAAAGTATTAGTCATACAGTTTATCCGAGAAATTCTTTTTCCAACTTCTACTTGCAGTGCATCTAGAAGAAAAGACTCACAGTCACAAATAGCCTTTGCTTTGATTGATGAAAAAAATACTATTTAAAAATAGTAAGATGTTAATCAAATAGCCCACTGCCTGTGGAGTTTAGAATAAGCATACTGTTTATTGTAGATATTCATACCAAGCAGTATGGTGGCAGATCTTCCTCTAGTTTTATTTCCTAGATGTATGATATTCTTTCTCACCATCTCCATGAAATTTAAGACAATTTTGAGGAATTCATTTTTAAATCTACTTTGTGGCTTTTCAGATTTTCACTTTCTCAGTAGACATGTCTTTAGAGAGTCAGGGTGTGATTTTTAGGTGTTTAGAATGGACCTGTCTCCACACCCATTGGATATCAATGATTTAAGTAACATCAAAATTAGTTTATAGTTGTTCTTAATTCTTCTGCAAATCCAAGGGTGTTTACTTGGAGCCATGAGAGTTTTGCCTTTGACCTTAGTAGAATTAAAATTTTACCTAGTGCCCCCGTAAACCATTTTTTCCTACCTGTTTATACATAGACTCTTGCTTCTCCTCTCTGAAAAATGCATACCTGTCTCTTGACCTCTTATGCACCCTACGCCCCTTTCTCATACTATTCCACTGTTTACAGCAAACCATTTTATCCCCACTTTCAGTTCTTCCTCCAGACATTATATTTTCCAACTGTATCTCCCTCTTTTTCAAAGTTGTCTAGGCTCCTGGCTTCGGTTACAATCTTTCCCACAACATCAGCATGCTCATTTCCCATCCTTCCCGAACCTTGATCTTCCCTTACTGCATTTTCCTTGAGTAGGGAATTTGCAGACAACTAATTACAAATCAGGGAAGAAGGTTACATCAAATTACCTCCTAGTTCCCCTAAGCCTAATTCCCCGCATCAGGGGATTTTCCTGGAGCTGACGTATGACACACGACGGCCTGCCAGCCCGGCCATACTGATAAGGTGGTGGAGGAAAGTAGCAATGGTCCCAATATCCAGCTTGCCCAGCGCTTGCTTTTCCAGAGCTGGACTAGAGAAAACCCCCTTCCTCCAGGCAGCCCAACAGTCCTCGGACAGCCACGTTGCATATTCCTTCCTAGCAAAATCCAGATAAGAGAAAAGGGGCTTATCTGGCCTTTTTCTGGGCTGGCTCATCTGGAGGATGAACCTTTTTCCCCTCTTCTGTCCCACTTTCTGGCACTGTTGTCCCCCTTTCCAAATAGAGGCCTTTGGAGAGGCACAGGTCACCCCTGAGACTGGCCCTGCATAGTGCTCACCTTGGGGGGGATGAACCCTGCAAGATGACCCCGCTGTGTACACCTTGGAGGGGATGAAGTCCCCAAGATGGCCCCATCTTGGAGAGGATGAAACTCCCGAGATGACCCCACCATGCTCACATTGGAGGGGATGAAACGCCAAGATGGCCACACTGTGCCTGCCTTGGAACGGATGAATCCTGCAAGATGACCCTGCTGTGCCCACCTGTGGGGAGATGAAGCCCCCAAGATGGCTCCATCTTGGAGAGGATGAAGCCCCTGAAATGGCCCCTCCATGCTCACCTTGCTGGGGGATGAAGCCCTGATGAGTGCCAGGGCATCCCGGAGCCTCACATCTGTGTGCAACGGATGTCCTCCATCTCTGGCCAATCCTGTCACGATCTCCTTGGTAACTGAGCAGCTTGGGAAGATGTGGGCAGAAGGGAGCGGCCGTGCTGGCCTGGCAGCAGCCCCAGTGTGGCAAGGGGATGTCGGGCCAGTGCCTCTGAGCCAAAATGGTCTTGGGTGGCAGGTGATGGTGGTCTCATGGCTTGGAGCCATTTGGGTGCTCTGGGACCCAGGTACCATTTTGCAGAGGCCTCACTGAAGGGTTCTGAACTACAACCTTTCAGTGCCTCATGGTCACACTATGTCTAACTCCTTTTTTGAAGCAGGAAATAAAGAAAATAAAAACACAAACCATATCCTGATGTGTGATGTCGTGTCAACCCACAGGGCCCAAAGCCCTCCTGGGGCTACGCCAGGGAAATCCCATGCGGGGCCCGACTCCACTCCAATCCGACTCCCGACTTCACTCCAACCCTCGCTAAGCAAAAAGGGCCATTCAACGGCTCACTCTTAACTGCTCGCTCTTTCAGCCAAAATTTACAGAGGGCAAGGGCACCCACTAGGTTGAAAAAAAAAATTAATAAATGGGTCTGTCATGGCAGCAATCTCCCCTTATGTGTCTCCACTGAGGTTGCATAATAATTTCCACTTAAACCTACTCTTCTCAGTCACCCACCCGCTCAAACTTTCACCCTGCAGGCTAAAAATTTCCATGCCTGGTCTCTGAGCCTTTTTGGAAATAGGAGGTGAGACTCTGCTCTGAGTGCGAGGGAAGAGGAAAATACGCTCCTCCATGTGAATTAAAAAAAATAAATACAAAAATACCAAAAAAAGATTTTTTTTCACAGGAAAGAAGACTGGTTGTGTCTACACAGGAGATGCTCACACCTTCTTCAACCACCCAACTTCTCTCCTGCCAATGCCTCCCTCCTGAAGTAGATACAGATCAACCTTAAAGTGTTTGGGTAAATAATTGTTACGCAGGACCCACTCCCAAAGCCCAGCATTTTTTATACAGTAGAGGTATATGTTAGAGTCTTGACAAGCTTCAGAAAGTGGAATTATTCCTTTAAAACTATGGTGTACATGTGTGTGTTTTTCTATTCCATAAGAAATCCTGTAGAATAATTTGGTTAATAGAAAATTGGCTATGTTTGAAAACTGAAGGGAATAAAAGCTTTCCAGAGTGAATGGGTCTACTCGCTTTGAAGGAAAATAAGCTAAGCACTGCGTCGCAGCAAGCAACATCTCTTGTAGCTACCAAGCCATTCTCTTGCTGCCTCCCTCCCCATTAACCTTCCCCCTCAGGTAAGCTGTGACCTGCAGGAGATCTTGACTCAAGTGATGTTCAGTCTTTTTGGGCTGTGTAAGAGCACAGCTTCACAGCCTCTACACTCCGCTGTTATGTACTGACTCTTTTCATCATTTTGGGGGCATTCTTGTAAGTGCAGTTCTTCTAAAAACAGCTACTTCGAAGTGAGTGCTGATGTCATCACCGACATTATGCTCTTTCCGTTTTACCTTATATATTTATAGCTATAATAAAAGATGGCTTGGTTTTACCTTTTATTATTTTGGAAATAATGTTGAGTCATATAATTTCTTTCTAGTTACAGTTTCTCAGCTTTTTGCCTGCAAATACAAGAAACACACTCTTGACAAAGCTGGTTTTATAGCACAGACTATTGATGGCACTCAGGGTTGGCCTTATTCTATCCCTGCTGAAATAATTCCTCACCACTGTTTGAGTATCTTTTAATGAAGAAGAGGAAACATCATCTGATCAGGAGCCTTCTGTGGCCCTCCTGGAAATGCTCATCAGACTCCTGGTGAAATCTGGGAGCACTTGGTCTTTGCTTGGTTTCAGCTAAAGCGAAGACCCCCAGTGCTGACAGAGTCCCTAACGGGAGGTACATCAAGGTTCTGGGCAGCACAGTTTTAAAAGTGTCACGTGTTCCTATTCTTAGAGGGAGTATTTTAACCCAGAATGATATCTTCAGAGAGTATTTAAAAATACTGGATAGTTTGATATGTTTTTTTTTCCCTCTCTTACTCTACACTTCATAACAAATAGAAAATTAGAAAAGCCCTCTCAAAATGTTTAGTAAAGCTTCTAAAAAATGTAAGGACAAGTATGCAAAATTCAATTGCCCTAATTCTATGGTGGTAGAATTAATAAGTTCAGTGAGCAATGCAAATAAGCTGGTGGATATTTCAGGATTTTCTTTTCTTTTTTTTTCATAAACTCAACCTTTTATACTTTCCTGATCGTGCCGCATGTGTCCTTCTTGCCAGGTATAAATACTGTAAGTTAGACAGGAAGTTTTCTCATGAAGAGTAAACAGTTTTAAATAGATTAATTAAATTAAATTAATCTAATTCTGAATCCCGTAGATTTCTTTGGAAGTACTCCAATGCCCCAAATTAAACTTAAGGAAGTTAATCATCTTGCTTAACTGGGATCTCAACCACTCCTTTATGATTCTATCATTTTTCAGATGTTATAAGGAGCTGGTATTTGTGAATACCACTAAAGAGGCTTTCCTGACCGATGGAACTGAAGTGGAATAGGCTAATAACAATGGATCTATTAAAACATCATTGGAAAAATTCTATGGTTCACAGAATGCATTGGCTCAGTTAATCTCTATAGATTTTTTAATGCTGTTGCTGGAAGGCTGGTGTTGGAGAGGTGGAGAGAAAGAATGCAACCTTTTTTATTACTTCATGGATCCTTAACCCTTATTTAAAGATGACTTTGGATTTTAGACCAAATAACCATTCTTGTAATTATATCAAGCAGTTAAAAAAAAAAAAAGCTAGTTAATGATGTTCAACATAAGTAATCATGTTAAATAGTGAAATTTAATTTCTTAAAAACTTAAATCCTCATATCTTTTGGAATGCATTGTACTGTAGGATGTCTGAGTAAATTAAATTCTCCCCTGCACACTAAAGCATCAATTTCCTTATGGTAATTATCTGCTAGATTGGATCTGTCAGTAGCAGGGAAGCATGCCTGACATTATACCCTCTTTACAAAAAATGATTACAAAAAATTAAGACGAATGAGTAAAATTAAGGCTGCGGCTGGTAAGCCTATATAAAGCTCTCATAGATCACTTTACATAAGCTACCATTGTACTGGATACTAAGCTTTTAATGACTAGTTGCATAATGAGGTGAAGGCCATTAAAGAACGGCAGAGGTAACCGATCACAGAGATAAGAGCTAAAAAATTATTTTCAGCCAACTAGAAGCAATTTATTATATACAAAAACACAGCTCTGACTGAAATGTCTGGATAGATGAGGATCTTCTGAAAGTTGACAGGATTTCCTTCCTGGAAAAGTTTTATAAATATGATGGGTGCTCATCTCTCTCACATTAGATACCTTTTATTTGCTATTCAGTTCTCTAGAAATTTTTCTTTTTTTTTCTTTTTTTTTTTTTTTCAAATAAGGCTGAACAGTAGCACAACATTTCATTAGCCCACTTGAAAGAAAAATTTGAGCAAAGAGCATAGCTGATATAAAGGAAATCCATGGTACACCACTTTCCGCTTCAAAGTAACCCAGGGAAGCTGCTCACCTTTCTTTTATCCCTTTTTACTACCTCTGCCCTATGGGATAGGGGAAGTTCAATAGTCTCCTGCCTAAAAGAATTCAACAGGGCCAGATATGGTCCTAAGGCAGCTGGACAGAAGGGAGGCCAATATTGCCAAACTGGAGGCAGTCCAGAGGAGGGCTATTGAGGTGGGTTCAGAGGGGCTGGAGCATGTGATGCAAGAGTGACTATACATATATAAGAGATTTGGATAATTAAATGCCATATGAATTCTGCTTTAGGGACCGAGTAACTTTAGCAAAAAATAGGAGTCCATAGGAGAGGGAGTGTTATTGCAGTCTTAGCTACTCAAAGTGGTGGTTAGAGAAAGAGGGAGCCAGACTGTTCTCTGAGGGCGAACCAAAATGACACACAGTGATGGCCATGAGCTGCAACAAAGAAAATATGAGGAAAAACTGCTCACAGTGAGAGCTGGGTTGCACCGGAAGATATTGTCTGCAGAGTGATATCTCTGCTCTTGGAGATTTTTGAAGTTCACTGGGCAAGCCCCTGAGTAGCCTGCTCTGCCTTCACAGGCAGCTGCATTTTGAGCACTATACTACCATGACCTACAGAGCTCCTTTCCAAGCCTCTTTGCTTGTAAAGACTCTGTGATTCTTCTGCGAGATCTGCAGCAATCATTCCTCTTGTAGCTGTGAATCCTACCCATACCTGTTCTCCTCAAGACCCTGTCCTAATCCCCAGAGAACAGGCTGTTTTGAGCTACTGTGCCTTTATTTGCTTTGTTGCAAGCTTTCTGGGTCCAGAAAAATGGACCTTAAAATGTTCTAATTCACTGGTGTGGAAGCAGCCTCAGTGTCTAGGGGACTTTCAGGTCAAAGAGTTCTTTCTGGGCAGCTGGGAATCTGAGCATTTTGTGGCACTTTTGCAGTGAGTCGTGGGAAGAAAAAATAATTTCAGTTTTGCATTTGAGCAATAAAATTCTATCTGAACACTCCTCTAGGCTCTTATGCTCCTCTATGGATCTGCTTATAGCTATTACAAAGCTGCAGCTTGATTGACAGCTATTGACATCAGTGAATGATTTCACATTTTTTAATTTACTTTCATTATTATTATTATTTTGCTTGGAGCTTGCCCAGTTCTCTGACAAACCAAGCAGTTTACTTCAAGTTACCTTGCATTTAGTCAGTCTTATCAAGGCTCACATTAGAGTTTTTTTCTTTTTGATCACTTACATATGTGATGCTGCTTGCTTTCTAAGAAATCTTCAGTTATTCCAGACATTGCTCTTTTTTTTTCCTCTAATTATTTTAAGTACAAATTAGTAAGATTTCCAGTCTACTGACTGTATCATTATTTGAGATGTGTACATACTAGCATATTTACTGTGTCAAACTGATGGTGGCTAATACAATTATATGCTTTTTTCACTGATATCTGATCGGCTAATTAACTGGAAAATATTCTGATTGGGGTGACTGCTTACCCAAATTATTTAATTGTCCCACAGAAAGCTGTCAGCAAAAAAATATGGAAATGATCATAGGAAGTTGTAGGAAATCTCACAGTAAAAGCTCCTCAGGTTAAGGCTGGATTTAGACAGAGAGATAGCAAGAGGTATGTGGAGCCTGCAAGAAAAGAAATCAGTTTCCATTTTAATTTTGGCAAAGAATAATAATAACTCCACTTAGGTCTTGTCCTTTTTCCTACTTGAGCTCCCTAAGTGAAGAGCAGCACGAGGCAGCTCTTATTCCCCTATTAAAAGGGAAGGGAGGTGGAGGCAAAGGGAAGTGAGCACATGATATAGGTAAGGTGGAAGCCCTAACTAACTCCCACATCTGTGTCTGCTTAGCTGGACTGGACTTCTTCGCTATCTTAGGTTTTCCTCCTTAGTTGAACTGGCATTCATCAGAAAACTGAACATGTTAGAAAGCTGCTAACAATTTTATCATCTGATAATTTCTTTTCACCCTGCATAGAACATTTTGGCCTTTTTTTTTTCCCTCAAAATACATGGAGTTCCTACTAGTTTAGCTTAATTTTTAAGGGGTGAGAAACTTATAAATAGCAGACTGACTGAATAGTCAAAGGTTCTGGTTGAAGGATACAGCTGGATTTAATAAATACATCCTTGCTCTACTGAAAAACTGCTGTATTTCCATATTATGAGACTTCCTGTCAGCAATGAAACAGTAATCTAGTTTAAGTGGTATTAAATGAGTTTAAGTGATCTTTATTTTTTTTGGTAGCCGTCATAGACATAAGTCAGAAGATTTACACCAGAGCATCCAGCAAGGTATATACTGCACTAAAACAGAGCCAGCAAAGCACTTGTGCTCAGCTTTGTCTGTAAGCACTTTCTTAAATATGGATAATTTCTTGAATCAAAGGGCCACATCAAAGATGAGAGAAGCTGCACAAGCAGCATTTTATTCATATGAATAGTTTCATTGAACTCCTCACTGCTACTCATGTGTGTTATAGATCTTTATTAGAAAGTGCTAGATACTTCATTTTGCGTTACAGTTGTGCAAATGCTGAAGAAATTGAAGGCAAACTCCTAAATTAATGAATTTGCATAGCATTTACGCATACATATTTGTTTCATGCAGAGTGACACCAGGGAGCTGCACATTGCCGCTGGTTTAAAAGATGGAACCTGATTAATATCTTTTTAATGGTAGCAGAGATAAGGCATAAACAGCAGTTTGCAGCCTGTGCAATAGGATCCTTGAGTCTGGCATTCCCGTGGGGAGAGAAAAGCCGGCAGTAGCTGAGAGACACATCCCAAACCAGCAGCTTTTAGCCACCAGCTGAGGGGGAACCCTCAGACTTTTCTTCTCCTCTGCACTCCCAGGCTTTTCCCAGTAAAGGATATCTGAGCTCCCAGATAACTTCCATGGCAATATAAACTGTCTATTTAATCATGATATTTAATTGCATTTTATTAAATAAAAAATGCTTCCAGCTACAGTGAAACCAAATAATTTTTACAATTATGATATGCTTTTTATTTCTCTCTCCTCTTTAAGTACCTTATTTTCTCCAGTCATTTTCAAGATTTCAGGCTAGAATCTACATAGCCTTTTTATATCATATTATTTTCCTACCATGCACATGTGTATGTGTGCTGTTTACCCAACAGACATTTCTCTTTCACTTGGTATATTCATTACTAAATAATTCTGTGAGAAGATACAGGCCACTGATTTTTTGCAATTTGCATCACCATACTCTAAGTTACGTTGAAAGCTCAGCTTTTTGGTCTTCTTGCTTTGGAAGTACATTAATATTTCTATGACCTTTACTAGACGGCAGATGAGAAGCATTAGGAATAAAATAACAAACCAAAGGAAAATATATTTTCTTAAATGCATATTTCTGATCCTTGACTTGAAAGAAGGAAGAGAGAGGAGAATGTACTCTAAAAAAGAATATAAACTTTAGCCAGACTTATGATAATTGTTCTACTCTATCGCATTTTTCCATGACAAAATGTTTCTTACGAACAATCCATTCAGCATAGTGCAAAAAATGTAGCTTTTAATAGTTTTGTGCATACAAGAAATACAGATATTGTTTAGGGATGTTTAGAAACAAATAGAATCATTTAAGACATGTTTATTCACTGTGTACATTGAAGTCTTAATGCTAAAAGCACAGTCACAATGCTAACAATTACTTCATACAAAATGAATTTGGATCAATTCACTTCTAAAACTAGCTCGTTAAAAAGGAAATTCTGTGATACAAGCTACAAATGTACCAACTATATTGCGTGGCATAAATGATCTGCTTCGGAAGATCGTTTCAGGAAGAAAACCACCTAAATTCTCGCCAGGAAACCATTTCTCTCTGAGCAGCATTGTTTTTCAGTAGTTTTACTACACACCGGAAGCCAACTCTGTTTCTGTTCATCTAGGTGTTGATGTTGTAACTAAAAGATTCCAAAATTATTTGTAATAACTTTAAATTTCACTGCTTGATGAAAAAAATGAATGCCACATATAGATTAAGAGCATTTATGATTCAGCAAAGTGTTTAACGTGTAAGGGAGAAACTGTCCCACTAAGTACAGTAGTTTGTTCACTGGGTTCCAATGGGGGCCAAAACCAAGATTCCTTAACAGCAGTTCTCTTTCATATCCTTTTTAGCACGTGCCAAAGTAACAGGTGACAGGACATGTTAGTTTTTCTTTTTTCTCTTTTTTCTTTTCCTTCTTGTAAGCGTAGCGTGGAAGAGTCAGAATGTTTTAAAACAATACCCAGCTCACCATGCCACCAACCACAAGAATCTAGAAAGGATCAGATTAAATCAACTGGTGCTATTTCTAGAGTTGACATGTGAAGAGTCCCCTGAAGTCATTGCTAACAGCAGCAGTGCAGTCAGTTCAATATATGAAAATTTTCCCTGCTTGTGGTTTCAAGGAACATAGTCCTATAATTTTATGATCAAAATATGGATTTTGTTAAAATTGTAAGAACTTCATTAGGAGAAAAAAAAGATTTCAAGCATACTTTTTATGGTTTTAATTAGTTTAAATAAAATGAGTACTTCATGGTTTAGATACAAGTATTTCCCTTCCATTTGCTGTTTAAGCCCAGGAGCGCTGTGCTCAAGTCTCAAAGAAACTGAAAGTAACTAGAAGTTGACTTTTAAAAATACTTTTCCTCCTCCTTATTTTTATTTTTATTTTTATTTAATGTTTCCTCAGCTTGATCTAGAAGTACAGAAAAGTGTAAAACAGTTTTTAATTTTTTTACAATTTTGGTCCATCTAAGAGACTTCTCACACATTAAACGTGGAGATCCTGAATCTTACCTGATCTGAAAAGTCAGAGGAAACTATGCTGAGTTTTGCAGCTGAGGACCCGTCTCATTTTAAACACAGCTTCCATCTCTTTAGATTCCTGTGCTTTAATTATGCTCTGTGTAAAATGCTTTTGTACATAAAGTAGAGATGAGCTAAACATCCTATCTGAACATACTCAAGCAATCACATTTCTCTTTACAGTTAGTGCTCTCCGCCCACTGCTGGTGTGAAATGTAATCAGTTTTCAACTGCTAGTTTGAACGGAATTTAAGTTTCTCTTCAAGATATAGCCTGTGATGCTGAATTCCATTGCGCAAAGACAGCTCCTACATTCTGACCCAAAGCAGGATCATTCTGTCTGCACTGCAGAGTTGGGGTTCTGAAAGATTCGAATCTTTCTCAAGCATAGAGCACCATAGCCTTCGTCACCATTAACAAACCTGCAGATATTTTTATATGGTACATAATAATTCAGTACGGCATAATAGGGCAATTTTACAAAAGAGTGTTTTTATCTGAAGATTCACCAACTTAAGTACATGTGCAGCTCTAATATGGATAAGCAGGAAAGGGAGAGGTAGGCTACATGCTTCCTGTACCTGTACCTGTGCACGTGCTGTTGTAGGTGCTCTAATTGCGCGCGTACCGAGAAAACATTAGATGGGAACAGTTTTGGCATCTCTTCAAAAAATATGGTGTTAGAGCTTTGTGCATGATGAAAACACAGACAGTTAAAAGGGGTAAGGTTTCTGTGTTGACATTTCAAGAATTGGCATCTTTCTTTAGGGTCAACCATCTGTTGCAGTTTTATCAAGAGAAATTGTACACCTTAGCATCAGTGCTCCTCTTGCTTAGCTTCTGTGCCTCAGGGACACATATATCCCTTGTGGCTGAGATTTGGATGTTCAATTCCTATTATAGTTGTTGAGGGTCTAGTCTGTGGGAGCTAGTGGCAAAGATGTAGGATTTCGAGAAGAGAGATGGATTTCTCATGGATTTGCTGTCTCCCGGCTCTGTGGTTTATATTCCCTACACTCCAGCATTTCCTACGAGTCTCATTCTACTCTTGAATGGGCCTTGGAAAGGTCTGTAACCATTGGTATATTTTATAATCATTCACAGATTGCCCCTTAACTGGCTATGGGACAATTATATCTTACAAATAGGTTGTATTTACAGTACCCCTCACAAGTCTGTTTTGGAAAATAAACAAACAAAAAACAGACAAGCAAGAGACGTAGCTGAGTAGCAATACAGATGATTTGGTTAATACCAGAGACCCCAGGACTGAAAATCTAGAGCAAGTTCTCAGGCAGCCAAAATTCAGATGAACAATTTGAAATATTTTGGCCCACGGAGCAGACTACATTTCCCTGAACTGAAAGTCACATTTGGTCTTCCCTCTCGTGGATGCGACTTGCGCATGCTGTTTTTATAATGCAACAGAAAATCCAAGGTCTAAGGCACAGACTTGAGTATTGGCCCTTGGGCCTTCATATTTAACTGTTTTCAAGAGAGAGTTAAAGCATGGATGCAAGCCGCATATAACATCAACTAAGCTCCAGACTAGAGATCATAACCTGACTCCTTTTCTTTACTGATACACAGAGAGCCAAAACTGGCAGGTTTTAAAATCTCACTGTGTGACACTTAGCTCTCTTTGCAAGCCACACTTAGGAGAGTTGGTGAGAAGTACTGTTGCTCTGTATTGTTTTTCCTAGTAAAAATTAGCAATCAATACACTTGTTTGTATGCATATATTACAAACATTTATGTCAATTGATATAATTCCTATAGCATCATTTTCTATCTTGATAACCACAGAAATCCAGTAAGATGACAGCAAGTGTTCTAGCTTAGACTTAAGACTTCCCTTGTTTCCCTGGTTGTTAGGTTTTAACTATCAATGCTAGCAAGTCATAGATATGAGCCCAATGTAGTAAGGACTACCCAGACCAACCACTTCTGCATTTTTTTTATTTTTGTTATGCATTTAAAATATCCACGCATCTCCACACATTTCCTTCCTCCTCACTTTCAGACACCGAGGCTCCCTACTACTCAGGTAAAAAGGTCTGATGCTTCTTAAACTTTAATAGTTTGTTGTGGTATCTTTTTGAGAGTTCTGAGGACTAACTGGAGTAAGCATTTGGGAGAAAGGACCCTGGTGATTGTATTGAGTTGAGTGTCCATGCTCTGCTATGTATCTGCAGTTACAAAAAGACAGAAAAAGAAAGATTTAAATTTTTAAATTACATTATTGCTAAACATCCACACCTTCATCCCCCTCACTCTATAAACAGTTATGCCCATTGGTCTCAGAGAATATTAACAATGTACAATATTCAATTGTATAAGGACTTCCACCATTTTTGGGAAATTCTTTATAAAAGCTTTAATTCTCAGTCTCTGGATTTATCTAACATGTGCTGAAAGACAAATCAACACAGCTGTAAGAAAGGCATGTTCCGCTCTTGCCTCTTTCCAACCTTTCTTGGACACACACAGTTGCTTCACAATTAACCTGCATGCAGTCTGTAGAAAACGGCCATGAGCTCTGACTATGTTAGGGCACCCAAGGCACCACTCAGTTTCCAAAAGACATTGATTTTCTTTTGTCCTTACATTCCTTCTTGAAATGTCCCATATATCTGAAGGTCCCTGAAGCAGCTTACTGAAAGTTTACCATCCTTGTCTCTAAAACCAAACTAAATTCAGTATTATACTAATCATTATGAGGCCATGACATTTTTATACTACTGGTGGCTCAAATAGATTTATATTTTTGGGGTACCAATAGACAGTTCATTTAAACAAAATATGAAACAAAACATAAAACATTCTGTCTTCTTTAAAAGCTAGATAATGCTCCCAGAATTTAATTGCAGTAAAGGACTTTGAAACCTTATTTTCTCACTTGGGATTACCTAGAAATATAAATAAAGTAAAAATACAGCAATAAAGCTTGACTTATAAAAACACTATTTATAGTCAAAGATGAAGAAATTGGGTATCTGCTGTACCCTATACAATCCTTTTGAAACCATATAATAGGTATAAATGATTTTTCTCCACATACTGCTGAAACTCCATGCAATAGAAACACAGGGCAGAAGTGGCTGAGTGCTGCCTGGTCTATCTAACGCTGCTGATCCTTTTGACAGGAACATTTATTAGACCATGTTAGCAGGAGAGCAGAGGCTCCGTCTGATATCCATAATTGTCTTCAGGAGGCTGGACATATTTTGTAGACACGTCAGATGAAGCAGATTCAGAAATATCCAACAGACAGAACACCTTGCTACTTTCCGGGAAATTATTACAATCATAGCTTGAGAATGATCAAAGGGAGAGAAAATAAATGGGTCACTGTTTTAAAAGCAGTAAGAATGAAAAACCTCCCACGTGAAAAGCATGTGGAGGTGAATTAAAGTCTGAGCCCCAAATTCGAAAACTAAGCTCTCATCTCTTTATCTTCCCACTTCATTCCAACTGAGCCTGTGACTGTTGAAATGAGCAGGATGTTTATCACTGATTGGGCAAAGGAGACGAACCAAGCATTAAGAATTTCTCCTTTGTGGGCATCACTAACACTATGGAGAGAAACTCTCAGTACCTGTAATATTTTTACATAACAGATCCACAAAGGCCAATGATGCTCAATCCTAATTCAGTGAATACTGTCTTACTCCATAAGTTGTCCAAGTGAAAGTCAAATAGGACTGCTGCCATCTGAAAACCAGTGGTACTACCCTCAGGGGCACCTATCATTCAGCACCAAAAAAAGGCAGTAAAATCTGGTGTACAACTTTTTGGTGAGCTTATACCCTCTACATGTTTCCTATACCCCCTTCTTCAAAAAAAAAAAAAAAAAAAAAAAAAAAGTCAGAGGATTCTGCGATGGTTCTAGAGAGGCTCCACTAGCAGACAAGAAAACCCCTATTCTTACCATCTACTACAAAATTAAGAAAATTCATCCACTACAAACTACACCCACACAAATGCCTGTAGAAAGTAAAGGAAGCAACATATACGTTTTCCTTTCTTAGATGACACCTTTTTGCTCTTGATCTTGCATCTGTCTGAAGGCTGCCAGTGACATCTGCTAAGATGTATTTGTGTTTTTCCTTCTGTCTGTGACATTTAGAAGCAAGTTAGTCTGCATGAGGCTTCTCTGCTTCTCAGCTTTATTAGCCTACAGGACCTCAAAACTCTGCTGTGTATTTTCACTCTGTGTCACCAGCAAACTAGAGGTCTCTGCTGAGGCTAGAGGTTAAAGTCTCTTTTCTAAGTATAACCACAAGAGATAGAAAGCAGAGGTAGAAGGATAGTGGAAAGCAGATATGGAAGTCAGTGCATTTTGCTCAGTGATGAAACACTTTAAAAGCCAGGCAGTTCCCTAAAACTTCTCAAGCCATTTCTGGACATTCTTCATGGGAAGTGTTGAAAAAGAAGCAGGATGAGTTGTGAACAGAATCCTAAAGCCGATTAGGCAATTTAATGGAAGAAAAAATATCTCAGGAATATGTGGAAATAGTGTCACTCTGAAAAACAAGAAATCAGGATCTAAGAAAGGACAAAAACACAAAGGAGAGGAGAAACAAATAGTTTTTAAGCTACTCTCAAGCTTAAAGCTACACTCATTTCTGGAGTTCTATGTACTAACAAGGAAAAGTGTCTTTTCAGCTGTCCTGAAGTGTCCAGCTCCTTTGAAATCAACAGGACACCTAACTACTTCTAAAACGTGGCTTGCAGTTTTAACAAGCCCTGCATGGAAAAGCAAGAAAGAATAATAAACATTAAATTGGTTCCTGAGGTAGCCATAGTAGAGACGAGGGGCTATGATTTCCTGTTCAGAGGGGATGCATCAGTGTGAGGGCATGGCATGCTTTCCCCCTCACTGCATGTGGAGTAAATCCACCTCACTTTAACAACTGTTTTCTGTATAGCACATATCCATTTCACAAGGGTTTGCCAACACCATTTTGGAATACCACCGTTTTCCTCTGACATATTTTAGCTTTGACATACATGCGACTCTTTCAAAACACATGGGGATCAATCAAAAATATGATCACTTAAGTCATGATTTTGCCACCGTGGCTAGAGGAGAGATTTATCAGTGTAGGAATAATCCACATTTTATAAATCATAATTTAAGACGAAGTTCCAGAAAAATCCTAAAATCACAAGCTGATTTAGCACGTGTAGATACGTAATGCTCACTGCGCTGTATCTTTTAAACCAAGGAAATGTCATGCTTAATATTTAATTGTTCTTTAATTAATGAAATTAAGATTTTTTCTATAATCTTTCTGAACAAGCTGAAAACTATACCTCATACTTACCCCTGCATTCGTGCAATTATCGATGGGGTTGTTGATGGAACATTAGAATTGGCTGGGTGGGTTGCTGTCCAATGAACCTTGCCAGTGTACCCAGGGATATTTGGAGTGCTAAAGAAAAAAGTTAAAGGAGGAAGAGCAAGAAACAATAAATTAAATGAACATAGGCTTGAAATATGACTTACAGATAGGTTACAGAAGTTAATGTTTCTATATCCAAGATGAATATGGAATAGACAAAAAATCATCAAAATGCAATGAATGACCCTTAAAAGGTGTAAACTGGCATAGCTTCTTTAGTATCAGTCAAGCAACTTTATGGTGATCTAGCTGATGATCCCACTCAAAATCTTTGGTTAGACAGGGCAAAAGGGAGCTCCTTGGTGGCTTTTTCTTTTTCTTTTTCTTTTTCTTTTTCTTCTTTTTCCAGGTAGCATGAATTCTGGCAATATCTGTATGATATTCATGATTGAGACTGACATTTATTCTCAAAGAAAAAAAAAAGAGATCACAAAAAGAATTCAAGGAAATATTCTTAAAAAATGTGGTGCAAATATAATTGACATTTAGGTCCCATATTGAAACATGGATAGAATTAAGGTAGCAGTCTTCAGGCTAACAGGTGAAATTTCTTGTGGCTTAAACATAAGAAGAGTGCGTTCCCAAATGATTCTAAAATTTTTCAAGTTTCGTCTAGATTGTTTTTTTTGGAATAAATTTAGATTTATGTGTAATACTATCAACACCCCTTAGATATATCAACTTAAATACTAGCTTGCAACATTGGACTGAGACAGTATATGCCTTTTTGTGCACTTATTTAATCCTGTTTTTAATTGCAAAGCTAAGGCTTAATGTGAAATTGAAAAAGAAACTTCCTCAAAGATATTGAGTAGAACTTATCTGAGGTAATGCAACTGACAATTTTACTTCTACTTACTGGAAGATTAGGCAGAGATGGACCAAATTAAAAAAAAAACTAAAAAGGCAGACAAGAGAAAATATGCTAGTATGAATTCAGAGACAGAATCCATGAAGATTAAAAATAAAATGAACTAAAACCCCAATATGGCAGCGTTTTTTCAGCACCAAGTCATTCAGAAAGCCTCATCCTGCTCTATACTGACAGCTCAAAATAGGACACCACTGAATTATACATATGTCCAGACTGCCCATACACCTGGGGTAAGCACTCACGACAAGCTGTTTCAGCCACTGAATCAGCTGGAGTTGTGACCATAAACGTTGCCTGTGCCTCTCTCCTGTTCATTTACAGACTGCACGAATGAATGATAACAGTGCCCCCTTTGTATCCAAGGTACATTTTGGTTCCCATATGCTTTGGGCAAAAAAACCCATCTCCTTTAGTTACTAGAAAGCACAGAGAATTTCAGCACAGCTGACAAGATGTTTCTCCAAAACTAAATTCAGCACAGGCTGCACAACTGGACCCATGTCGGAGGTATAGTTCATTAGGTAGTTCTTTGACCAGTGTACTATTGCACTAAATTTGGCCCTGAAATTCCTCACCAGAGTAGTAGAGGTAATGACCAAATGCTGTCCCTGCCTCTATTGTGTGTAATCCACAGTTATCAACACAAAGGGCTGCCCGTGAACTAAACATGCCTCAGAAGCATGAGCAGTGTGTGGACAGCATGAGCTGTCCATATGCTCATAGTCAGCAGCAGGCTGGTCTAGTTCTTTGCCTTTTCTTTGGAGTAACCTTGCACTTGCACCCATATATTTACTGAATATTCAGTATATACACACATATTCACACACTGCTATATTCTCTTGGTCACACTGCCATGTGAGACCCTCCAACGCAGATGGCTTTGTAGGATCAGTAAAACAGATTTCCGGCATTCGGAAAGCTGCTACGCATAGGGAATCCCCAAGTAGTTGATAGAGCAAGTAGCTTATCTTCTTTGTGTCTTAACAGCAGCCATGTCATGGTGACAAGTCGGCCTGAGGGGCTGGTACAGCACAGGAACATATTTTCAGAATTGTTCAAAATGGCCCTCAGGCAAAATTGACTTTTCATGCAAACACAGACAATTGCCAGGTTAGCTACAGATGAGGTGACTCTGTATAAAACCTGCCATTTGCACACACAGGGACCTGGCTGAGGCACACCAACACAAGGGATTTGGGTGTGTTCAGCTGAATCTGAAGGTGTGGTGCTATTTGAAGGAATTATTCAAATTGCGAACAGAATTTTACTGCCCACATACTAGCGACATCTTTCACATTATGAAGAGAGATTAATTTCCTTGGAATTGTATGAGTGTCACAGATAAGATAAGAAGATCTCAAAAATAAACTCCAAAATGGAACATTTTATACATGTATTTGGAGTTATCTAACATAACTGTACAACTGTGGAGATATCCAAATGCACTATGCAATGTAAAAATAAAAATCATAAAATCTGATCTTTAAAGCCTGAAAAACTAGCAACCTGGCACTCCTAGTAATAATACCTTTTTGTTAGCATATTTTTCCCGAAGAGAAAAGCATCAGAAATGACCAAACTGGAGCCAGGTTAACAAAATTAAGATGACCCAAGATAAAGATTTGTTCTAAACTGTCTGCCAAAAAATATTCAAAGAAGTCAGTAACTTCATAACATGAAGGATGAAAGGATGTTGCTGAAAGGATGTTGCCCTAAAAGAGAAGAGAGATGTGTAGAGAGAAGCCAAAAGTACCAGGATAGTAAGAAAGCTTACGCTACACTATAGCAGCTGCTCTCCTGGGAACCTGCAAAGAAGATGCAAAAATGCGCTGTGGTTATGTATGTGATAAAGCAGAAGAAACTGAGGTTAAAAAAATACCCCTTTGGTTTTTTGTTTTTGGATCATGCTGTCTAGCTCTAGTATGTTTTTGCTGATGAGCAGCTAAACCAGATTTTTGCTGCTGAAGAAAACAAGCACCAGGCTACAACTGGGCAGTGCAGAGAACTCTTCTGTGGTTATGGTTGTCATCATCAAGCTTTCCTTCTGTAGTCATGACATCTGCTTCCCTGTTATCATGTGAACAGCTCTTAATCACAACCGTAAGAAACACACAAAGTGTTAATAGCTGGATCGATGCTAGCTCCAGGATTTCAGGTGGAAGGCAGCGATTCTGTGTGCCTCTCTTTTGGTGTGCCTCGGTTCAGTACGTCCACCTTGGGAAGCCTTTGAAGATTTTTACTCCCTGGTAGTGTTCAGAAAAAAACAGTGTGAACTTAACTTAGTTGGCCACCCATAAGGGCATTTGGAGTGGTAGGAGATGCCTTAGGCTACCCAAGCCAGCCACCGGCTACACAGAACCCACTGGAGAACCACAGTGTTCTGAAGGAGCAGCTGGATTGATACTTGATGGTCCCTCCTCGGTGTTGGATCTTACAGTCATCATGGACAAATTCAAGATCCTGTAGATCATTTATATTTCTGGAAAACCTTATACCTAGAATTAAGCTGGGGTGACTGAAGAGTACAAGCTCTTTGTGCAAAAACTCCTTCTAGTGAATGCAATCCTGCATCTACCAGCCATCTGCATCTACTAGGCCACCTACTAACCCTTGTTTGTGCAATTTTAAAACAGGCCTTGGGTCTCACTCACAGCATAGAAGACTCTTTTCCACTTCAAATTCCCTCCCAGGTGGGCCTATGTGTAGGCCTACATTGTGTCTCTTCTTTTACACCACGATCCTATGTGCCAAGCAGAACGACAGTTCAAATGCCTCAGATATGATCCTGTCAGGAAACACAATCCATACAGTCTCTTGCATTGGGAAAAAATGTACTTGGGAAACATCATGAAGTCCCAACAAGGTAATCTGGGCAGTGTGAGAAAGCAGGATCTTTGAACATAGTGTTTTGGTTTGTATTTCGTACTCTTTTCTCTCAAGTATCGGAGCAGCGTAGGGAATGTGTATTCTCAAACGGATTTGGAATTTCTAAAAGGTCAAAAACATCAAAATGTAATTTCCCAGAAATATTTTGGACCAGGTTCAACTGGAACATTTTATTTCCACATTTTTAAGCAGCTTTGTTTTGTTCCTACTTTTTCCCTGCTTTCTTTAGTATAGGCGAATCTTGCAGAAACAAAGAAAATCAATTCAAGCGATAAAATCTTGATTTGAAAAGTGTCAAAGTGGGCTATGTGAGCACCCTTCCTGCCCCAGTGACTCAAATGGGGAAATTAGTAAAAACGCATACACAGTGGACGAGCTGTCAGGTTCTGAAGAAAAGAAACATTGTGGGAAAGCTCTTAGCAGCCCATCAAATGACTATGCAAGGTGCAAGGAAGAGGGTCTGGTCTCCAGCTAACTGCAGCCTGCGAGATTTCTGTGGTAACTTGCAGATAATTAAGGGATGCTGCACACAGTCAGTTGGAGGCTGACTGCAGCAATATGACTGTGATATGAAGTCACTACAGATACACTGGTGTGATAGTAGACTTTTGCCCAATGCACTTGGGAAACTGAGAGAAAAGGACAGTTTCAGAGCACAGCTTTGTGCAAGACTGTGGGATTTGAAACACTCAGGCTGTTTTCTTCCTGGAAACTGCATGTATAAAGTTACCATTTCAATCAACTCACAGAAATGGATTTTGGTCTGGTCCTATTCTCTTTTATACCTTGGGACACACTTTGGCTGCCTCAGTCTTCAATTCTGGAAAAGTGATGCCATAATCTACCTTATCACAGTGCTGTGGCAAGGATCTAAGTCTTCGGAAGTGCTGCTAGGTAAAACAACACTTTAAGTTAGATCGCATATGGATGTGTGTACCACTGCCATCTACTGAACATTATGAGAGCTTATGAATTATGAGTAGCAAGTCTGTGTTAATGAGTGCTGGAGATTTTTATTTAATTCAAGAGGCAGAGTCCTATACTGTGAAACAACAACAACAACAACAAGCACGTAAGGTCTGTCCTAACTGTTCCTGTTAAATTTCAAGAGGCTGCAATAGACAAAACAGTGAGAAATCAGGAAGTTGCTGTGCTACAATACAAGAGACACAGCAGTGAGGAATCTGAGATCTGTGTAACTTGATCAGCATTTACTATCACTGTGTATGCTGGAATGGACTAAACATACTATGCTTTTACTATACTACGTGTATACATGAAGAGTGTAAAGGAGTCTAGCAATGCCAAGAAGGAAAGAAAATTGTTTGTGTCTGTCAAACCAAGCATTTACCAGAGCCCTGCCCATGACTGCTGCAGAGGAAATCCCCATCACCCACGTGGGAGGCTTTTTTTCCATTGACCCTTAAAACACCTGCAGAACTAAAATACCACACAGAGCATAACCTTGTTTCTGCAGCAGACTGAGGAACAGGTCAACTAAAGGAAAAAGCTCAGAGCTGTGAGGTCGAAGAGAATTATTACACAAACTTACAAACCAATAAAGATGTTTAAAACTAAGAGGGCAGCCAGTGGTTATGTTGGGAATCCACATGAATATAAAAACACAGATTCTGCATAGTTTTTGTAATTATTGAGTTCAAAATGCATTTCTGAATAACAGAGAGGTTTTTAAGATAAGTTGTTAATATCAAGAAAGAATGAATTGGGTCACTACTTATTTCACTGATAAAAAAGCAGAGTCTCTCTAAAATGCCCATAAGATTTAGCAACCTGAGCCTTCCTGGAAGCCAGCCTAGCATTGCTGCAAAGTTTCCTCCTCTCCGTAACTTGCCCAAGAAAATACCTATAACTCAACATTGCCTCAAAATTCAAACTTTCCTCCTCTTCCTTGATACACACCTGTGTTTCAGAAGCAGTCCTTTTTAAAGGAGAACTTTCCAAAAGTTCTCAGTATCTAAAAGTTTTGCTTGCCAGATTTCTACAGGAGCTTAGCAACCAGCACTGCACCCAGAATGGGAGCTCTCTGAGAACTCTGGTTTTCAAGTGTAACTGCTGAGCTATTTTGAAAACCTGGCCCATTGCCCATAACTTACTCTGAAGTTCAGTTGCTTCCATACCTGGTATATGGTCATCTATGCGACGTATAAAGCCAATTCACCTTCCACAGCTAAATAAATATTATAATGAAATAATTAATAACCCAATCAGTAAGAAACAAGCAAATTAATAAGCAATAAAACAGTAATCTTCAGGTTCTAAAGAATCCTCTAAAACACACTACAAAGGTCTCAGTTCTGCAAAGTGTGTGAACACATCCTCAATTCCATCCCTCTTCAGGAAACCTTGTAAGCAAATGTTTCCAGCTCACTGATTCCAAAGGTTTTATACTTCATGGGTGACAAGAAAAAGAGAAAGCAAATACAGGAACAGAGTTTAAAGCAGGCAGACAAGAGGAGACAACTGGGGGTGGGGAGGGGGAACACAACAAAGAGGAAAAAAGAGGATCCAAGATAAAAAAGATGAATTAAATGCACACACACACACACACACACAAAAAAGAGTGTTGCTGAACACATGTTGGCCAGCATATTCGACAAAGTTACACAAACAAGATTCACTGAACATACAAGAAAGCAACAAAGTATTCAATGTGGAAATTTGCTAGTTTGTGGCAAGAAAAGAAATCAGTCAGACCTACACTCCTGCACTGAGACACCTTAATGCAGTGGATGGAGCCCTGAGCTTTATAAAACATTTTGGTGAAAATAAATAAATAAATAAAAAGGCAATAATAGAGTAGAGCAGCTTTAAAAATATATGTTCAGAGTGCTCTTTCAACAACTTCTTAATTTTTTTTTCACTATTTTATTTTAAGATTTGTACATTATCATTGGTAAATAAATGCTACAGGACTATGTAGCATTATGTATTATGTTATGTATAATTATTATTATCTCTCTTAAGCATATGTTGAAAAATAACCAAGATAAAAGAAAGGAATAAGTTCACCCTAAAGCAAATTTAGGAGAGAATATACAAACGAAAGATATTTAGATGATATCATATTCCAAGGCTGGAACAGATCTGCAGAGATCATGTCATCAATCTTTTTTTTTTTTTTTTTTTTTCCAAGCTAGGCTTTAATGAAAGCCTGGAAGAGAGTGAGAGGAATTGGATTATCATCCAGAATCTTTGGTCAGGTGGGAAGATAAATAGTCTGCTTGCAGAAAAGCCCTTCCACAGCTCGCGCATGAAAATGTACACTGGCCACATTAGGCTGCTACCAGATCACAAAGATAATTTTGATTCACTAGATTGTAAACATAATTTTGATTAATAAGTTCAGACTCATAGATTTAGTACCTGTAATTGAGTCACAACATTTATGGCATGGCTTTCCCAGAATCATTTGTTGTGAGTCTCAGAGGAAAGACAAAAAGCTTACATCAGAGCCTATGTTCATAAGCTTTCCCTTCTATCTCAGACTAACTCTTAGACGTAAATCCAACAATTTGTGCTAATTTTAATTTTGAAAAGCATCTGTCTTCTTAATCAAATTTAGCCTGGAGAAGACTGAGAGGAGATCTTATCAACATGTACCTGAGGGGAGGATGTAAACAAGATGGGGCTGAACTCTTCTTGGTGGTGGCCAGTGACAGGACAAGGGGTAATGGATACAAGTTGAAACACAGGAAGTTCCATCTCCATGGGAGGAAGAACTTCTTTACTGTGAGAGTGCAAGAGCACTGGGAGAGGCTGCCCAGAAGGGCTGTGGAGTCTCCTTCTCTGGAGATCTTCCAAACACGCCTGGATGCCACCCTGTGCCCATGCTCTGGGTGTCCTTGCTGGAGCAGGGTGGGGGTTGGACTAGATGATCTCTAGAGGTCCCTTCCGACCTCAACCATTCTGTGATTAAACAAAGCACAATTTCAATAGTTTAAAGTTTAGAATTTCGTGAATTAGAGTCTGGTAAAAAAAATACAGGCTGAAACTCAGAATATATGGAGTTTCACTCCTAACTTCGTTATAGATTCCCAAGGGTATTTGGCAAGCTGTTTAATCCCACTGCATCTGGATTCCCATCTGTAAAACTTCCAAGCTGCGCAGTAAGCACTGCAGAGTAGTATCTGGTGTGCTGTGTAAATATCCAGCGCCTTGTTCACTAGGCTCATCTTACATTAGGGGGTTTTATGCTCCACTGCAGCATACAACATGACCTTTATCTCTTTTCCTAATTCCTTGAGAAAAAGAAAAAAAAAAAGAAGGTGGTTTTCTGTTCTGCCAAAAGAAAGAGAGAGTGGGCACAGGGGTAACATACAAAATATGCCCAGGTTCACCACTCTTCCTGTTTGTCTCTGCAAGCCAGATGATTCTTCAGTTAGTTTCAGCTTTCCTCTTAATTTGACTGGTAACTGCTTTCTTGTATGGTCTGGGGAAAACCAGTGCCTCCCTCCAGAGAGCTGATGCCTGAAAACTGATGTTGTCGCCCGAGTGCTAGAGGCAGGAAGTGCAATGCTGATACTCCATCAAACAGTGAAAGTGCCTATCTGCAGTGAGATTGTGTTTTCCATTTTACAGATTTGCAAAGCATATTTAGGCTTCTAAATCCAAATGACATCCCTTGCTTCTCAAGGATTTTAGTGGGAATTGAGGAGCCTTAATACCTTTGTGGATGTGTCCAGAACTACAGTCAAACACAGAGAGAGGGGAAGGGGGCGGGGAAAAAAAAGAGGACAAGAAAAAAGAGGAGAAATGATTTTTATGTTGCTTTGTGAAGTTTTTCTTTCTTCTACTCAAAATCACAGCAATCTTTATGTGTGACAGTCTTAGGCACAGAGAACAGGTATACTCTAAGAAGGATTTAGTGGTTAGTAGTTTTTCTTGTTGTTGTTTGTTTGTTTGTTTCGGAGAAGTTAGGAGTTTCCAAGATGCCAGAACATTTTAGGTCTCAGAGCTCTTGCTTCCCAGGTTGTCAGAAATCAGTAAAGACCATAGCTCCATTCACTGAAAGCCAGGAAGAGGACACAGCAAATGCTGGAGAAGGTGACATGGAGCCTGGTGCTCAAATATGTAAAGCCGCATAGACACCAAACACAGCAACTAGCTCCAGACTGGCTATTCCCTGTTTGCAGCATAATTCACCCAGTAGCTCCCATCCCTCAAAGCTCTACATTACCAGCAATAAGACACAGCAGAATCAAGGCTTAACAGCTCTATTAACTTCCCTGCAAACTCTGAAATCTCTGTTGTATGCTATACATACAGAGGAGGAATCTATGTATGCTATATTTTAAAAAAATACATTCATCAAAAAACTTTCTAACATTTATGCTCTAAATCAAGCAGAAGTTAAATGAAGGCTGGGAGAAGGCTGTTATGCAGCATATGCAATGAAACAGCATGGTGCACAACAGACATAAAAGCCTAGCATTAATAGGTTTAATTACAGAATTATGGGTCAAACTCAACCATCTTACAGGGCAGCACCTTACTCTGCCTGTGAACATCTTGCACTAATGGGTTTGAAGAATGATGTGCTGTTCCCTACAAGGATGGCGGCATGTACAAAAAGGATATGAAATCTCCTCAAAACTGATAGGAAAAGCAGAAGGGAACAGACCTAAGCTGTAGCTCAGAAATTCTAGCCACCTCCAAGCAACAGCCTCCCAGCAACAGGGAATGTTTAGCACTTACTCTGCCATACATTAAGCAATGCCCAGCATTCTGTACTTTGTTCAGAACAGAGAGGGAAATATTTTTATAGCTTTTTCCCTTTTGCTTGCCCCAGCAAAATTTCTGTCCTATAGTTTCCTCACAAATGTGGACTACGTAAGAGCATTGGAAACACAGAACGGAAAGGTCGATGAAAAGAGAAAAATCTGATAAGATAGATAAAACAGGCTCTTTTCAGGTATATTCTCCAAAGCTTTAAAAAAAATGCTTCTTACCATCTCAGACTACAGCTTTAGGAAATTTTAAAGGCTTAAAATGTTAACCTTAGAATTTGAAAGTTTACGATCTAAGCAAAGGTACAGAGGTGCTCCTAATGGCATTCAGGGGACTTTTGCAAACTCAAAGGACATCTAGTGGCTAAAGTTAAAAATCACATATTTCAACATTACAGTATTCAGGCCATATGCTCGCATCAAGGAATGCTGCTCGCTTTTTCACCCAACGCTCCTGTTCTTTAGTAACACTAAAGCACTGGGCGTGCTTTAACTATGACAGTAAGCAATGCCTGGCAAACAAGCACAGTCTTCTGGAAGTAAGGACTCTTCAGAATGGTGTTAGCAGGAATTCCTAGGTCCTGCTCTAAGCCTTGAATGTAATCCAGTAATCGAAAGGTATAAACTAATTTATGATTCCATCTTTTTTAAGGCAACTGCCCACGGAAAGACAGAAGCTGCTCTTTCAGTAAGATACAGCTGTGAACACTGGTAGCTAGAAAAGTTGAAAAGTTATTTGCTCTGAATTTGGTAAGGAATTTGTAAGCAGATGATATTTTTTAAAAGGGTTAGCTACAGCTTGATTACATTAATGGTGCTTTATGCATGTCACATAAGAACACTGATTGATACCCAACCATGTGTCTTCTTTTGCAGAATGATGTGCTATACAAGTTCATAAGCTATCCTTCCAAACTACTGCATTCTTACCTTAATTTTGTCCTACTATGCTTATTGAAATTATGCTTTTTAAACAAACTTATCTTTAGCAGTTTACTATATAAAAGAGTAAAAAAAACAGATATTCTGATTTACTACCCCTATTGAATTTTCTGGGTATTATGCATTTCCTTGTCCAAAATTAAATTTAATCAAGGGAATGTGTAATTGGGTACTTTTAACAGACATTGTTTTCAACAGTGATGAGCTTAATGCAGTCCCCAGGAACATCAGTAAAGAATTTAAGTGCAGCTGTCATCCACTGAACTTCCCCTTAGCCTGCACCATTGACATCCAGAGGTAAATCTTCTATTCCTGCTGCTGGGCATTTATAGAAATGCCTATGTTAGACGGTTTAACCACATTAGGAAACACAAGCCAGGTGTTTTGGGGTAAGGCCTAACTAGCAGATGTGCTCAGATTAGCTTCAGATACAGCCCTTTTTTAGTGGAGAAGAGGAAAAGTGCCTGCCCATTCTTTAGAGTTTGCTGGTGCAATTAGACTAGAAAGGTTAGAAGCAGAAAGGAGAATATATTCTCATTTCTGTCTCCCAGCCCAAGTCAAAACATGAAGAGTTCATGAGACAGAGACAATGGTATATTGCAGTGGCACCATCACGGAGAAACTCTACCTCCCAGGACACTTAGAGTAGCTTCTACTCTGTCTGTTCAGACTGTTCAGTGCTAGATAAAAGTCATTGGGTCATACTGAAACTCTAGGATCTTGAAACTCCATCCTCAAAATTAGCAACACGGTGCTTGGAGAAAGTTATATGAATGTGTAAGCTTCATTTACATTACTGAAAGCATGTTTCTATGACAAAGATATTTCCTTGGAGACATTTCGCAAAATGTCAGGTAAGTATTGTGACTTAAAAGTAAGACAGAAAGAAAAAAAAATCCAAAGAAGTTTTGAATTTCTAAAAAAAAAAGAAAAAGAAAAAACTCTAACTAACATTTCTAATTGAAAAGCACAGTGTGTGGTGTTAGGAGAGTAATTCCCCCTAATACAGAACATCTGGGTTCTATGAAGAATACTTAGTCATGACAAGCTGCATGTTGGTTTACCATTAATACACATAGATGGATAAAATCTACAATATCATCTTAGTACAGATCTCTCTGCTTATCTTGTATCATCAGCTGATGACTAATTTTGTACATGTAGACAGAATGGTACCTTAGATCTATACAGATCCACACTGAGCATGGCAGTGACAGCTGTAAGCCACTAATTGCTGACTCAGTTATTGAAAAGGACTCTTCATGATCAATCTTCAGAGTATGTGAAAGACCATTGGGCTTCTTTAATTAACAGAACCTTGTTCGAGTTACAGAAAAGAACAAGGTGAATTCCCCCTGCACAAGACCAGATACTGAAGGATTTTTTCCTATTTCAAAACTGTAATTCAAGAAGTGATACAAAACTCCTGCTAGTAAAGAAAACGTACTGTGCAGAGTTTGTGTAGCGAGGCTTTGAACTTCGCACATGACCAAGTGTGATTAAGTCCACGCTGGCATTGTCAACGTCTTCAAAATTTACTGCACCAACACAGCCACTGTTTGGATAGAAAGGAAATCAAATATGTACATTATTCATAGCACAGCTGCTGAAGGCAGCTGAACCACATACTGCATGCTCCAAAATTCTAGTTATTTATTAAAGTGGTCCACGAGAAAATGCATGGAGATGAACTGTCCTGCTAGCCTGGTGTGTCCCAAGATGAAAACAAACACCTGCTGAACTTGCAGCACACAGCAAATGACAGCTCTAATATATATGAGCAGAAAGGAGCTACCCACAAGCAGAGAAGACTCAACACTTCCCCTCCCTTGGCACCAGAAGAGACCTTAAGAATAGATCCCATAGTCCATGTACAAGTCATGCCATAGAAAATGGGACAGATGGGTTGCTTGGGCTAAATCAAAAATGTAGAACATGGAAAGGACCCAAGGAGACTGTACTTACGTATAGGAAGGGATATGACAGGTTCGAGAGCTTGGGCTTACACTGTTGAAGACAAAATATATCAATCAATCACCTTTTTTTTTTGCCAGACAGAATAATCCAGTAGAATATTTATGAGGTCCCAAAAGAGAGGTGGTGAAAAAGCCACAGTTTTTCTTTTGGAATGATGACTGCTCATTTGAATTGTGGCAAAAGACCATGATAAATGATTAGGTCGGCATATATGTTAAATGACCTAATTCAGCAGGCAGTCTCACCTTTTAAACCCCACCCCCAGGTATGGACTTCAGTTTCTTAGTGTAAGAAAGTTTCCTTTGAAAAGGCACTCTCTTCCTGCAGCACTTCTCATATGCAGTTTGGGGGAATTACTGGAAAATTTAACATTGGGCTTAAATTTTCTTCTTGCTCTGTCTGAAGCATCCAAGAAATGATAAGGATAGTATGTTCTCTCTCCCTGCCACCTTGCACAGATGCTTGCCTCTCTCATTGATTGACAATTCTGCACAGTAGTGCACCCATCTATTGAGTTTGCCCAAGCAAACCTGTTGGCTTATAGTCTGGAAAGCAGGCAAGTTCTAGTCCTCCTACCTTGCTTTGACCACGTCTCTACTTGGCTCACTAGCTGAGCCCATCTGACCTTCCTCTGCCTCGCTTTACCAAGCTAGATGCACTCTGAGATCATTAGGGAGCCTACAGAGCACAGAAAAAGCCTGGAGTTTGTAAATGTGTTTGGTGGTGTCTTTGTAAACACATTGTCTCGCTGAAAACATCAGATGTATGCAGTCATGACATAATATTTAACCTTACAGATTTCTTCCAATTCTTCTCTCTCTGGAAAAGCATTTTGGAGGATACTTTGACTAAATATCTTAACTTCTCTCCTTAGAGAATGCTGCTGAGATCAGTCTGCGTGCAGACTTCATTAAGAGGAAATACTTAAGAGGACTCTCATATTCACAAGAAATGATACTTACAAAACAACAGGTCTCTGTGGAGAGGTAAAAGATCTTGTCTGAAATCTGTCCCAGAGGCCTCCAACAACCTAAGACCATATCAAATACTTCTTGTAAGGCAATATCACCTAATTAATTTGGCTTAATAGAATTTCATGTGGCTACCTCCAGTGAGATAAACTCACATGGGAAGGATGATCTGTGCAAATACAATTGCAGGACTGAATTTTAGCTTATTAAAAATAATTATTACAAATCATTATCACAAATAAAATAATTCAGCATGATATTTGTTATGCTACAGCATCATTCATATGAATCAGTTTTTCACTGATATTCTTGTCCTCTTTTCTGTTACTGCACCTGTCATTCTTTCGCACAAATTTCCAGTTTATAGGCAGAAAAGGGAAAAAAAATATCGAGCCATTTGAGGCAATTATTGGAGTGTTCTGTTGACTTCAAGTGCTCACTTGGGACTGTTTTTTTTGAAATCATTACTGTGGGTTTATGTGTATGATCGACACAAAATATAGGCTACACTTCATTAGCAATATCTATAAACAGTTTACAAGAAGTTGTTCACTGACTTGGCTTAATTCAGACTCAGAATTGTATCTCTTTCTTGTGAAATACTGGGAAACAGGATCAGCCATCACTTCTACTGTTGTTTCCGGTGGCTGGATTTTGGGAGGCAAAATATTATCCCAAGGAACTTCTTCATAACCTCTATATCAACAATAAGACACAAGAGAAAAGGTTTCCAATATAATCATTATTGAGTACCAACTTCAGCTAAACAATATAAAATTCTGTGATAAATACAGATGTGGAAAAAGTAAATGTCTTTCTAGTTTAAAGGAAAGTGAAAACCCTGGAATTGTATATTACTTACTAGGGAACAAATAACTATGGTTCGCTTTTAAGGCTTCTCTTATGTAAGACATCACTCCGTAATTGGAAGTAGTAACTTATCTTGCAATAAGCATATTGTGCTGATGGGATTTATTTTGTCTAGGCTTGAACAGTCAGTTAAATGAGAATGGACTCTTCTAAATGGAGATTAGATACCAGTCACACCAAGCTCATGACAGGCAATGAAGACATATGTACCGAAACCCCTCTGGAAACTCCAGTCTCTCTCCACTGCCCGTAGAGGAAGTAGAGATATTTTGCACAGATTGAATACAAACTTTTAGGTAACTAAAGCTAGTGAGATGAATTCTATGCAAATAATTGTCGTTACAATGCCAGAAGTTCAGAATGGTAGAAAATTTGATTGCATTCTTACATGCCCAGCTCCCTAAAGATGCACAACAGCAAACAGTGATAAAAGATGAAGTAAAACACAGACAAAAACTGTTCTTAAAAGAAATAGTCTCTCACCTTTGAGTACTTGAACTGTAGAAATACTTCCTTGCTTTTTCTTCTCTCCACCTTGCAGAAAGATCATTTGATTTCTAAAAGAAACGGTTGAATAGAGAGCTGAAGGTGTTGCTATCAGCATGCTATTATTGCTTGTTCAAAGAGTACATATCTGTGTTCTCCTAGTTTAGAATCTAGTTTTGCATCCAAATGTGAAACATAATTTCACATTCTTCACTAACCAACACCAGAGAGCAAGAGTGGATCTATTTCTGGGAATTTTAGTTATTAAGTAAAATGTAATATAGTGAAGAGAGGTTTAAATACTATACTACTATGTATTTGCCTCTCTGCTCTTCTGGAATGTAGGTTCCCATCTGCTATGTTACTTATCAAATGGCATAGCAAACGTGCACTTTGGAGTCCCCTAGAAACACCTGATGGATTGTGTGACGTTCACTGATATTCAGGTGGTCCAACTTAAAGAACTCTTAATATGTGCAACATTTTAAGTACTAAGAATAACATGCTTCCTGTTGAAGGATGCATTATACCATTACATTCTCACTAATGAAAAGACTTAATTAGACTAGTGCCGTGGAAGCATGGGTGTCTTATTATTTACTAATTTATTTGGGACTTGCCCCAGACAAGGCAGTATCTAAGCATTATATATGGAAATACATTCAATATGGGCTTGCCTAAATATTAAAATAATAATTTCAACTGTACTTTTGGAGTTTTTGCATATTTCTATTTGTTTTTTTCTTTAATTCTGTCTCCAGTTACACATAAATAATATCAATAGTACCAGTCCTACACTACAGTCTAAGTAGCCAGGGGAAATACAGAAAAAACAAGAATGGTCACAGCTGAAGACTGATTAGAGTCAACGGTTACTGTGTAGCTTCCTGAAATACAGCGCTAATTTCATGATATCCAATGGAAGATGTGAAATAGTAACCACTGGCAAAAATAAGTTAAATGGAAAACAAACTAGAAGCAACATAATTTAAATGTTTTGCATCATTACAAGAGCACCAGACCTCTTACCTTGAGAGTGGGATTCACATGAAATGCAAAAATATGGTTTTGGTCTGGTAAAGCAGAAGCATCTTCAACCAGAGTCTTCCAACCTGAAAGAAGGGTTTCCTATTGTGTTAATCAATTTTCAGCAATCTTTAGTTTTAAATCAAATGAAAACAACCCACGGCTTCCCATAAAAATCCCAAGTTCATTTGAACACCGGATTTCATTTACCTATTGTCACCACTTTGAAAGGAATTAAATATTTTCACAAAGATATATTAAATTACATTGAAGATGACACTAAGTGCTAAATAATGTCACAGCAGACATTGCTCTGATTTGCACAGCTTCACATATTGCCATGCCTGCTTGTACGCACATGCTGTTAACTAAGTTTGCTGCTGCCAAACAGAAGGAATGGTAAAATGCCTGAGCAGCATCTCTGTCATAAACACTAATAAGACTAAATAAGTCTTTCTTCTCCCCAAACTTGAATCTTTAAAAAACTTGCAGGCATGCAATGCATCTTTGATACATATATGTCCCTGTCAAAAATTTGCCAGTGAGGGCAGAAGTTATCGGGAGATCAATAGATAGATGTACAGGATAAATGAAACCAAGTTGTTCCTTTAGGGAAACAGGGTCAGAAACATAGCAATTCTGTAAGTAAGGTAAGGATATGTATAAGAGCATCATCTAAAGAGCTGTATCATTAAGTAGCATAATGCTTTGATGACTTTGGGAAAGGTGCACTTCTGCATAGCGTTGTTATACATTGTCGATAGAGTAAAAAAAAGGGTAAGCAAACATATAGCCATAAGACCATTTTCTGTGGACACCGGGAAGTCTTAGTATCCAGAAAGTACTACTAGTTTTCAACATTCTTTTTAATTCCGAACTCCATAAAAAAATCCATTTCATATGAAAATCTCTATTTATCAACTTAGAGCTAACTCATAATACCGTTGCTTTTCTTAGTTAACCGTAGAAATTTTTGGTGTGCTTTGGAAAAAAAAGTTCAAAGACTAAAACTTGAAAACCACTGGGCACAATGCAAAGTTAGTTCTTGCCCCAAAGAACTAATCATTCAAAGTTTAAAAGAAAATCACAGTTTTCAGTAGACACTAAGATTATTAGTATCCTAATGCTATATATAGTACTGAAATAGCGTGGCCTGTTTTATAAAAGAACGTAATGTGCAGTGTGACATAATTCAGTTGATGCTTTCGAGAAACTTAGAAAGAATATGAGGAACTTGGCACCATGAAGAATTTTCAAGCTGAATTACTGTCTAATTAAAACATTTTCCTTTAGAAGATCTCTCCTAAGTAAGCAATGACCTTTAGTAAACATGGTGGCTGCATCTTCATTGTCTTAGTGCAATGTAAACTTTAAATGCTCTCTGAAAATTTATAAGATTTTTGTAGGGATGTTTCTATTCAGTTTTATTTCTGAAATGTTGTAATTGCTTAATAGGTATTTAATATACTAGTGTCCTCTACACTAAAGAGGCAGATACGGTCATATATGTGCATATGTCCTAAGAGTTGCATTAAGATAGTGCTACTCTGGTTTATTTATTAAAAGGGCAAAGGTTGCAACCATTATTACTTGTGCTGCGTATGTAAAACACTCATGTCAGCTCTAGTGTCCATAGCAGGACATGATATAATTTTACACTTGCTCTGGTAATTGTACATATGAATTTCTAGAGACCTTTGCTCTTCCAGTCTATGTTGTACTTTGCTATCTTCACACAATTGTCCTACTGCTGGGATGATTAATCTTCTAAATTTTATTTATTCTTTTACCTTCAGTGGAGAAATGCAGCGTAACAATGATGATAATTATTTAAGTCAACTTTTTAGAGGCTTCAGTGCTGCTGCTGCTCAGTACACAGGCTTGAAAACAGTACAGTCTGTTCTGGCCCAAGATGGGAACTCAGTGGCTTTGCCACTTTTAACTACCAAAAGCTCAATGATACTTTCAGATCCATGTTATTATTTTAGCTAGTCATCCTTTTTCCTTTTGCATTCTGAGCCAGAGGCTGAAACTTCAGACTCATTCAGTCAGACTTTAGAGCTGTTTCCCAGAAACCATGAAAGCCAGAACAAATTTTGTTTTGTTTTTAAAGTAAAAATTGAGATTCTCAATGTCACAGCAGAAAGACTTATGTAGAGAGGATTCACAAAATAAACAAAGTCTCATAAGCTTCTTTCTCTGTACCTCATTCGCACCTGAAAATTGTGCACTGTTTTTGACACTGTATCTTTTTAAAAATCAGTAGGAGCACTAGGTTCAGCAGGACATAGGAACACAAAGTGAAGAGTTTACAGAAAACTCTTCCAGATTCATGTGCTTTAGTTCTTGAGTAAATTATTCTACTTCTCTCTATATAAGAAAAATAAATATAGCCCATTGACATCACTACTTCCCTCCATTTTCTTTTACTCCTTTTGAAGAAATTAAAGCTGCAAACCACCCACTGGAAACTGATTTTACATAAGCATAAAAACAACAGTTTTGAAATAATTTCCAATATACTGGAAAAACATGCATGACAAAAGAAGTAACAGAGAAAAAAAAAACTGTTTGTTAAACAAGCAAAGATCTCTCTGCTAGTGAAAAATGAATGCAGAATCAAACACATGATTGTATAGACCTTAAACAATTAAATCCTTACTGAAACCATATCTGTGTTTTATGTAATGGTACTCAGCCCTCAAGAGATTATTTGTTTTTTTTGTTATTTTATTTGTTATTTTCTGGATGAGATACTGGTCCATTAGGCAGTATGCTATAAACATTTCAGTGTGTGATGGATAATTATTTAATAGCACTTTTTACCACTGACAGGTATTCTTGTTTCTACTGTAGGGCATTTTTTCATTCTTACTTAACTTGGTTTATATGCTCCAATGGTTATAAGCAATATATATTATGACTGTCCTTGAATTATTATTTTTATGGTTAAGTTGCACATATTTTTCCTACTTTACATGTTGTTGCTTCTGATTTACATTTTTTTCTTTTTTCTTCTTTTTTTTCTTCTTTTCCTTTCCTTTCTTTTTTTTTTCTTCTTTCTGAGGGCAGATGAAATCTTTTACTCCCCTAAATATCTATGTTACAAAATGAGAGGCACCAGCATTGACTTCAGTTACTTTCAAACACTGTTTGAAAGGAAAGGTTAGAATCCTAGTCTGATATCCCTCGCACTCAATGTGCAACTTAATCCTGTATGATCATCAGACTAGAGAAAATGTTTCTTGCTTCAGGGGAGGAACCACAGGGAAGGAACCTAGTCAAAGACCAGCAAGGAGGGAGTATAGTGTGGCTGCAATTTCCCCAAGTTGCTAACAGGCTCTGGCTTCTTCTCTCTTAAGAGGCTCTGGTGAATAAATGCCTTGAAAGGAGCAGGTATGGAATAAAGGTAAGATCTTCATGTGGATAATTAACTGGTTAGAAAACTAGATAACAAAGAAGGGATAAATGATCAGTTTTCAAGGCAGATGGAAATCACTGGTAGGAGATGCAGAGACAACCCATCTATGTTTAAGACGTTGTTTAACATACATATTATCTGGAAAGGGGGAGGTGTTGAAAGTTAGGTGATGGGTTCAAGAAACAACTGGATATATTCATGAAGAAAAATCTATGAATCTGCAACTACTATCTACAAAGACACCAGCTCCAGCGCTGGAAATCACCAGTCTACAGATCATCACATGATAAGAAACGAGTCTGGTAAGTATGATGACATGACACTTGCTCTGTTCTGATATCCTTTGCTAATTATCCACTGCATAAGATGAAACGAAAAGACAGATCCAAACATAGTCACTCTTACAATAGCATTAAATAACTTCTCATTTCTTAGAACAAGGGTTAATATCAAGGTAAACTTTCTAATGTTTCCCATTTCCTAGTTTTTGAACTAGGTGCAGGTGTCTCATCTTCTAATGGGAATAAGAGGTCATTTCTACTCTTTACTTGACTTACCAGAAGTCCTGATTCTTCCTGTAATCCCCACTTCCAACTCTGTGTTAAGCCATGAAAAATAGAGCACTATTAACAAACCGGATATAGGAGCATCATTGCCAGGTCTCCAGGCACAAATCCTGCAGGGCCTCCTAAGCAATGCAGAGAAACTTGAAAGCATGTGGAAATGAGGACAGAATCCTGTTGTCAAACGACTGACAGAAGAGGACTCAACAGGCAAGCACTGTCAGCTCTTTTCACTTCTAGCACCAAGCACCTTCCCTGCACTGAGTGAGAATATACGAAGAGGAGCTCTTAATCTACATCCCTTCTCTGGTAGACTCTGACTCTGGGGTCTTAGAAAGGCTTCTCTGCCAGTTTTACTTCACTTACATGTACTTAGGGCCTCACAGTTCCATAAATTTGTTTTGATTAGCAGATATAAAAGGCTGCCCATGCAGTCCGATGTAGCAACTGTGTTGACAAGCCAAAGGCAAGCAAAGACAAACACTCGATCACATGCAGAAGCTCTCCCATACGTTACAGATGTTTTATACACCTCAAAGGCTGCTTCTCTTCCTGTTTTTTTCATTTTGTTTTGTTTGTGGGTCTTTTTTTTTTAATTCATCCTTGATACAGTGGAGAAAGTGACTGTAGAATTTGCTTGCAAAATGCGTGACTGATCTCTTTCAACAGAACTTCCCCAAACAGCTTAGCTGTGGAATGTTTCAGGACTGATATCTAGAAAGATTAGCAACTTTCATTGCATCATGTGCCTGTGGGTTGGTAGCTGGGTTCTGCACTGCACTGCTGAAATCTGGAATTTGTTTATGCAGTCTTGTAGAAAAAAAAAGCAACTTAAAACTCAAACTCCTTTATACCTGTTTGCACATATTGGTATTTGATACCTGTGCGCCCAGCAAAACGTGTACATGAAAATTTGTACATGAAAACATTTGCAGAGCTTCTCTTTGAAAACTGATGCTGGATTAGACAGACTTGCACACCTCAGTCCTTCCTTGTCCTTCACCCTTCCAGACACTTGCAAAAACAGCCGACCATCTCTGCTTCACGCCTGACACCTAATTCCTAATTTCATATGTAAACAGAAATCACAGTAACTGACAAACAAAAGCACAAATGATCTGGGATGAACAAGAAGAAAGAGGGAAGTGGGTAGAATTTCTATTTTTTATCCTTTATGGTTTCTTAGGTTCTTTGTATAGTAAAATGGAGCAAGGAGTTTATTTATATTTCTTTATAGATATACTAAGTAAAAACAATCCCATCTCTGGGACTTCAGAATGTTGCCTGAGTTCCCAAACGATTTTTTTTTCTGGCTGTAAAGAGCACTTCTTGTTGCAAATTGTTTGAATCTGCTAAGCCTTTAGAAAAGTGACACTTCTCACTACTAATAATCTCACAAAACTGTCTGGATAGACAGTTTTACTCCCCAGAATTTTCATGGGACTATGGCCTTAAATATTAACCACAAATGTAAATTTGCTTTGCATTAAAAATGGAGAGAGCTTCCATTCTGATGTTGCAACTAATATGAAACGATCAGACACAATTCTAGGTATAACACTTTGATACAAACTAAAAAGGCAATGTGAACTCTGACCAGAATATGATGGCAGCCCTAAAGGATTCCTGTTGTTTCAGCAGCTAGACATTGGAATAGGTCTTAGTGCAAACTGCATTACTATTTGTGAGGAAATAGCAAAAGATACAGAAAAATTCAGGGAGTTCCCTAACTCTTTGGAATAATAGGTTATTTCAGTTCACATTAAAGCAGGTGTTCATTATGGCTTTTACATGTAATTTCTTGATTTACATAAATAGATTTTTAAAAATATTACTTAGTTTCAAAGATTTGGTTTTCTGGAAACGCTCACAAGAATTTGCTCTCTGGTTCCTCTTTGTTACAGCAGAGCCAATGAATCATACAAACACTTTATTGCAGATTGCAGTTGCTACTTTCAGTTCCAATGTCCAGTACGAACGTATCTTACAAGGTTCTTCTTTCAGAAACTTGCAGGATGGTCTTCAGAAACTGATTTTACTTATTTATCAAACACTTTTTTTTTTTTTTTTTTGGTGGGGTTATGATTAATGCCTTGCTTTACCTCCAAGTCGTGCCCTGACAGAAGCAGCTGGCACGGCCCTGGAGTTCCACCTTCCATCCCAGCTGGTTTCCTCCAGGAGGATCAGCCGCCTCCTGTGGGCAGCCTGGCCTCTCTCTCCCGAGGCAGGGACCCGCTGATGAGGTTTCACATCACTGTAGTCCACCAGGGACTCGACGGCTCTTCCGGCGTAGGGCTGGAGTTCAGCATCAGCTCCTGGACTCACAAAACCTGAGCAAGGATCTACTAAAGACACATCATCCCGATGTGGGAATAAAGGGTAATTCGGCTCTCCTGCACAGGTGTACGGGTTGAATTTAAGGAAAGATTTACTGTCTTTCTCTTCAAAGCTGGCAAAGTCGTGTCTGTTCTCAGGACCTCTCACAAAGGGCATGCGCATCTTCTTTAACAGCCTTCGATATTGCTGGCGGTCCATTCTGCAAAGCGGTTCAGCTGGCACTGAGACTTTGTAAACGGCACCTTACTGCCTTTCAGCTCCATGGGAAACCATGACCATTCTCTTCCTTCGTTCTTAATTGGCAGCAGACCTCACAAGAGACCGGGACTCCCTAAAAGACTCCCATTTCTTCAGTCTTCTGAGGTCTTTCCTAATAAACCCAAGTAAAACTGGAGGTCATCCTCCAGAAGATCAGTGCAAAGAAACCATAAAGAGCAAGACCATTTAAAGCATGAGTTCTCTCCTGAAAAGAGATTTATCAGGTAGGGCATGAAAAAAGCATGGAGCTCTCAAATGGGCAGAATCCCTTGTTGCTTGGTAACGTGGGGCGTTACGCCTCACAATGTGATGTGATGGTGGTTTGGGGGTACCACGCTACCCCCGTACCTTCAAGGGAGCACAGCTAGCTACTTGAAACAACACTACAGCTACTTACATTGACAAGAGGCAAAATTAAGGCGCTTTCCATTTTCCTGAGAATGACATAGTCTCTTTGTTGAAGTATTTTAAAATAAGCTGGTCTGTTCACATTTGGACAACAAATACGAATTGCACTGAAGCACGTATATTTAACACACACACAAAATGTATCAAAGTTGAGTTAGTGAAAAGATATGTACCAAACTGACCAAATTGATTTGACTTTTGCATGTAATGAGCCTTCGAAATGCCACACTGGAGTCTCCATTTCCTTACGCTCAGTAAGTAAGGTACCAAGTAGACCTGGTTTATACATTAGAAATAACATCCAGTGCTGCAAACCAACCTTTCCCCCCCAGCTTATTTCCTCCTGGAAAGCTTTGGAAAGTGAAGGCAGGGAGAGGCCAAGCCAGGGGACAGAGTTAAGGCACAAAATGGAAGTGTCTCCAAGGATTTATTAGTGTTTTTCTATCTGCATTGATTTTTGCCCAGTGAAATGCAATTAAAACTCTCCCCAGGATTTTGGCGACTGAAATTCTTTCCTGGGAAAGAACCGGGCTGCGGGATGAGGTGCTGGGACGCAGTGTGCACATGCAGGGAGGGCCGGGGCCGCGGCAGATGTTTCCCCGGGAGTTGAGGATGTGAAAGCTGGGCCTTGCGCGGCGCCTCGCGCTGGGAAAGCCCCGCCGCCCGCTGCGCCAGGGAAGGCCGCAGGCGGCCGCGCCGGGCCCGGCCCGCGCTCGTCGCCACGGCGACCGTTGCGGCCGTTAACGGCCGTCGCCGGGCGGCGCGCGCCGCAGCGGGCGGCTCAGCCAGGGGGGATGTGGCGCCGCCGCCGGGCAACGGTCGCCGCCGGCCGCCTGCCCGTCCTCTACCTCGTGCTCGCCCTCGTCCTTATCCTCGTCCTGCCGCAGGCACCCGCCGCAGGTACCCGAGCTGCCGCGGCCGGGCCCGGGCACCGGCCCTCGTGCATAATCGACACGGTGCCCCTAGAGCTACCTGTCCGTGTGGACACTGCAGCTGGGTGGGCAGGGTTTGCTCCTTCCGTGTGGACATGGAGGAGGAAGCTAAAGGGTTGTGAAGGCTAGGGCTAGATGCAGGTTTTTGGCCTATATTCACTAAACCATGGCTGTCCCAGTATTTCCTTTACCTTAGGTTTTCTTTAATGGATATAATAGGCATTGCCATCTCCAAGCATGGCATTTGTTGCAATTTATGAGTCATTCGCATGGCCTGAGTGGAGACTGAAGGAAAGCATGTGAACATAAGCATAAGATTTTTCGTTAGTTTTGTTTGCTATTTACTAGTGGTCACAGTTTAGATTCATGTGTTTTTCTGTAAGTAAATAATTAAACTGCTTGCTCCCAGTGTGGACTTAAAATGTCTTAATTAGACTTGACTTTCCTGAGCTATCTGAAGGGAATAGACATACAGGAAGGACAGGACAGCTTTAAAGTAGCTTTAAAATAGCATAATTAGTGGAAAAAGTGTCCCTTTTAAACTTAATTTATAAAATGTGTTAGTGCCACTGTAGCTGTCAGACCAGAAGCGTGAAGGCCGGATAGAAAGCAAAACCCTGCTCAGGTATTGCAGAACTTTTTCCAAATCATTAAACATGAGACAGATAAGAAGCTGAAGTTCAGTTGCTCCTGTTACTACTTTTATAAGACTAGTAATAGAAATGGAAATATTTCTGCACTGCACTTCCATCAGTCAGCTTAGAAATGCCAGCTGTAATTAAAATATTATGATATAGGAAAACAGTTGACTATTAGCATGATTAAGCAGAAATAACTGCTTTAAGTAAGTAGCATTGCTATTTATATACTCTTTCGGTGCAGAAATCTCTCTGCAAAAAATAATGCAAAACATAATTACATTAAAAAAACTTTTAGCAGTTACCATAACTTAAATATTTTCCTATCACTTCACAGGATTTTCGTCTCTAAATACATGAAGTGAAACTATGCCAGTTGAACATTCAAGTAATACACTGTTTTATTAATTAATAAATTGATTGTTTAATTATTTAAAGCTCTTTTTAAAATATTTCCTGCCAGTGCCATTTTCAAGCCAAATTTAATTTTCTGATGAATTATTTCGAAGATGATGATTGATTTTGCTATGTAGTGGTCCTCTTAAGGCAAAGATATTCATAGTAAGATATTTTATAAAATGGCAGAATAACTTTATGGAATCTTAAAATTCATTGTGCATATGAATTAATACTGATTTAGTTTACATTAACCTAAGCAGATTCTGACTTGGGGCAGGATCTGGGAAGGTACGTTCTATTGACTTGGCACTGTTGTAGACCTGAGGCCAGGAAGGAGCAGAGGCTGTTGGGTGTATGTGCAGGCACAGTACACCCACTACTTCTCATTCGGGACTGATAATTTTTCCCCTCTTGGCAGAATACCTGAGAAATACATGAGCTTTGTTTAATTCTCTGTAGAAGCTTTGGCTAGCTTTAGTGGCATGAATTTACTAAAGCTGTTGAATTTACTCCAGAACGTTTTACAGTCACCCAATGAATCCTCAAGTAGCATAGACAGTTTACACTGCAAGCATACCCTTGAATTCTAGCAAGAACAAGTTGTCTTGAACGTCTCTTCAGGCAACTGTGAAATTTGAATCAGGCCTACTTTGAACTACCCTTGACTTCCCTAAGTCTGCTCGCAGTGTATAACTATCTTTCTTCATCTGTTTTCTTCTACAGAAGCATCTGCTGCTTGCAGCTTCCTTACAAGTGTATCAAGTACAAAGCAATGAGGAACCAGACCCAATATAGTTCTAGCGCTTTGGGCTGCTTTGAAAACTAATTTGAGGAATTAACTCAGAAATCTGGTTTCTTTTTTCCTTGAAAAGGAATGAAGCTTCATTTTCCCTGCTGCCTGTTAAATGCAGCTGCAAGTTGAAGAGAAAAAAACAGATTATTATTCAATGAGTTAAAAATGTAGTTTAAGCACTTTTGCTGTCTTTTGTCTGTTGCCTTTGTTGCTCTTTCTTTGTAGTTCTCCATGATCTCTTCATATTTTTTCCTCTTATTTTCTTTTATGATATGTTTAATGTGGGTCTGTTTAACCTCATCATACAAGCTCTTAAAATGGTGGATGAGAATTGGAAGATAATTTGCCCTAGAGACTGAGGCAGGAAGTTCCATTTCAATTCAAGGTTATTAGGAGGATGGCAAAGGTATTCAAGTAGAAAACCTGAAAAAAGACTTGAAAATACTTGAGAAGTCAGTATAAAAGGAGAGGGAAGAACAAGTACATGAGGACTGGGATTCATGTATGGCCAGAAACATCTCTCTATTCAAAGGACATAAAAATGAAAGACGAGCATTTAAGTTTTCTCAAAATCAAAAATGCACAGTCATTGAAAATATCAAAGAATAATCCAAAACCTTATATATCTTCACTAACTATATTGTTCCACTTTTTCTAGTTCTTTGTATATTAAATAGTTCAAGAGCTCCATCTTTAGGTTTAAATTATTATTGTAAAAAAAGAATGTTTCCTGTTTGCACCAATTAAATACCCCCTAACATCCCATAAACAGTTTATACCTCCTCTCACATATGTCAGTTTGCGCTCGCATATGTCCCTTTTCTAGGTACATTTCTCTCTTTCTATAAACTTTGAAGACCTTCCTGTCTGTTTGAGATGGATGTTTTCATTTTCCCCCTGATTTTAACTTTTTTGGTGGGTAATCTTTTTCATTTCCAATTATGATACATAAATCAACCTAGTAGTCCATAAAAAATATTTACTGATCATGTGGATGGATAATAGCGGCAAAAGGGATTTAGAAGTGTAGGATTTCTCAAGTAGGATTTATATATTCATATAAATTTAAATACTTTAATTGAACAGATATGCAGATTTTTGTCAATGGACTATGTTCTTTTGGGCCCTAAATTTAAGTGAAAACATACTTTTGTTTTTATCAATGCAGCAGAAATCTAGAAGATAGTGTGAATATTATGCTAAGAAAATTTTAATCTATGCTAATTAAAAAATAGCATAAAACACACCCTAAAACAACCTCCAAAGCGTGTGGAAGGTCTTTAGGGAGAATGATGTTACTTGAAAAATTGTACTCCTCAAACAAAGTTGTAGAAGTGGCACACAGTAAAGCAAGCACTGCAAAGTAAATTAAAGCCTTAATCACAGAAATCCATCATACATGAGACTGCTTCTGCGATTATCTTCTCTCAGAATTTGTTCCCAAGTGAGGTGTTATTTTTTCCTCCTGCCTAAATATTTTGAATAGAGTGTTCTGCTTGCATTCTGAAATGACATGTGTAGACAGCTCTTTTTATCCTACCTTGATTATCTTGTTCTGAACGCTGGAGGATCTGCCTTGCTTCTCTTTTTTGTAGCAACACTGTAAGGTAGAGACGTATGAGTGCCAGTTGTATATTAGATCAGGCGAACTGAAGTTTCCCATCATTTCTCAAATCAAGATAAATTCAAGCAAAGCTGGGACTTGAACCCAGATCTCCTGTGACCTCAACAAATGCCTCACTCTAAGATCAGTTTACCAGAGTATTTGTTGTGGCTCTTACTTTGTCAACATTGAAGTGAATTTAGCAACAAGCATTGATCTGGTGTCACATGAATGTTTGGACCATCTTCAGAAAATAATTGCTACTAACGATACAGTCATTACTATTATTATTATTATTATTGCTGCTCTTTGTAATAAATGCTTTCTTTATTCTTTATTAATTGCTTTCTTTTCCAGATTCCCTGAAAGAAGGAGAAATCACAAACATGTCATACCTCATGATAACTCATGTTCTTTCCAAACAGGAGGTGGAGACAAAGAATGCAGAATGCTGAGCAGTTGGCTTTCTGCTGGCTTTAGTTCTATATCACCTGTAAAACAGACCTACCTCTAACTGAACTAGAATGCCCAGCTGAAAGATACTTCAGTTTTATTTCAGAAGTGTTTTATGTCTTACAAAGCTTTGAAAAGAAAAAAAAATTAATCTCTATTTAAAATAGAAGAAACGTGAATTAAAATGGCAGTAACATTTCTCTGTAGTTGATTATTTTGATTTGACAGTGTTTTTGATGCAATACATTTTTTTTTTAAACTATCCTAAGGCCATATGCCAGTATTGCTGTGACCATTTGTAAAACTCCCTGGGGCAATCCTACTACAGGTTTACTAACCTGCTAGAGAATATGAAGGCTTAGTCTTTGAAGTAGAAATATGAGACTTAACTGCTTTTCATACTGAGCAGATCATGCAAAGACTTCCTTTTAATCAGTAAATCAACTGCTTATTTAACAATCAGTTTCAGCTTAGTTACTATGTTAGCACACAGCTTGATAAATGTATGTTTTACACCAGTATGAGTGCACTTTATTCATCAACATCACCCTGTGTAAGAATCACAAGCAGATGAGAATTTTTATCACATGAGCAAGAGCTGTTTTCATCCATTGCTCTTTAATCTAACATATTTTTTTATGTAAAAGTCATTTGTATAAAATTTCAAACATTTATAAAAACCACAGTACAAGCTTAACAAAATTAAGTTCATTAATTCATTAGAGGTCATTATCCAAATTAGCATGCTGATTGACAGCATGGCAACAATGCAATTAATTTTTTTTCCAATTTTAGACAGTGCTTATCAAATAGGCTCAATTTAATGTTCTCTTGTAAAGCTTAAGAATATGTTTAAAGCAAAACTTTAGTGATGTTCACAATACCAGTGCTCTTCTATATCAGGTCATTATTTTTGTCACATTAATGGGAATCATACATTGTGTAAGACATGAGTCAGATGATTAACTTAATATCTCTTGAAAAACAAATTCATTAGGGGTAAAGAGTAACCTAAAATATGTTTCCTTTTTCAGGTAAATTTAATTGTTGTATTAATGTAATGGTTTTATTTTTGAACAGTTGAGTCCTCACAGAGATTTTTACGAAGTGCAGGGCCAGAAGGCAGTAGCTTAAAAATAGTGGGATCTATCCGATTTCCAGGTATTTTTCTTCAAAAATTTCATTTTTCCCTGTGAGTGTGAGAACAATAACATGCAAGTTTCATGAGGGCTATCTGTGAATAAGACTGGAGAACAAACTACAGGCTGAAACAAAGTCCTATTCCAGAAAATGCACATAGTTCTTTGTTCTCCAAAATCCTCACAAGTAATTTTTTTCAGACTCATCCATACATAAAAGCAGTTCACAAACACAGAACATTATTTGTCAGCCAGGGTGGTCAAACAAACATATGGCTGAGAATTCATCAGAGAAGAGTCTTTATCCCAATCTGTTTTTTTTTTTTCCCCCCCTACTGAATTTCTGTGGGTATTCTTTCGGGTTCAGGATACAGCTTCCTGTTAGAGAACTATCCACCTTAATGGGGATGATTGCCTCATGATCATAGTGCTCCATTTTATTAAAATGGGAGATCTGGTTTCAAATCGGTGGTTAATTTTTTTTTAAATTCTTGATTTCATACAATATAAATGAAAATGAACTCAAAAATCTACGTGATATTTCTCCTGTGGTGAGCTATATTTACAAAACATATAGTCCTTTACTTTCCCATTTATCCCTTGCACTGTGTCTCTGGCAGATAGTAAACATCATTTCTCTTCTCTCTGCCAAAATACAAACATGTCAAAAAGAAATGAAAGTACTTCTTTGAAAGCTAAACAGAATGAAATGTACTTGTCTGCCCTTACTGGCAAGGCATTTTCAAAGTATATAGAATACAAAGGTGGCAGAGCACCCCCCATTTTTTAAAAACATTATTGCTTTTACACTTTTTACATTGCAATGGAGAAAGATTCAATTTTCTTCTCTTTGCATTAACACCAGAACCAAAGGCAATGTACAAGTATCTGTGAGGTTCTCTACTGAAGCTGTGCAGCACAACAGTGAACAGTCAGTTTCACCTGAAGTAGTGTCTGCACTGTTGCCTGCCACATAGATATACTGCACACTAGCAACAGGTGCTCCACATCTCTTTTTGTTAATTCATTCAGCAGGGTGAACATGAACAAATTATGTCTAAAACTTCTGCTGTTTGCAGGGAGAGTGAAAAAAAGATATGCCTCGACTTATTTTGGTCCAGGTTCTTAGACCCAGTAAATTTTGTCCACAGATGAAACAATTATGGCAAATGGTTATGGTTTTTTAAAGCTTTCTCTTGGTAGTTTATATTAAGAAAGCGAAAAGATAGGCAATGTATAGAATTTTGCCATAGTAGAGTATTATTACAGTCAGTAGGTTAGTAAATTTGAGGAAAAATATGAAGGATTTACAATAGAAGAATATTGCTCACATAAATGCAATTGCATTAATGCGTAGAGTTCATGCTTCAAAGAAAAAAAAAGAAGCATCCCTGTAAATCACTTTATTTCCATGACATATTGTTGTATGATTGAAAATATATATTATCTGTTTTCTGCATATGTTGGTACTGTAAAAAGCTGACTATTAGATGAGATGAATATATCTCCTGTTCCAAATTCTAAAGTTATTAAAACTGGTATCAACTATAATGATAGTTATAGTTATAGTTAATAAACTATAACTATTATTATTGAAGTTTATTAAATGCTAGATCTAGGCCAGTGCTCTCCCTAAGCAACTTAATATGACTTACTGAGCAGCACAAGTATAAGTGGCTTTTCACTTGTTAATAAAAGCAAACAGTCATATTTGGAGGAGACAGGAGACTAAGTGTTGTCATTTCTACCAGTTCCTGTCATGGAAAAAGGCAAGTTGTTTTTCCATGCATAAATCCCCTCCTACTACAGATATGTGTACTACTTTCCACTTGCTGAGAATCTGAAATAGCCAGTGGTAAATCTGGTAAATTTGGTAAATTTTGGTAATTTGCTGATTTGATTCAATTTCTCCAAATGAGGAGTTTTACTAACTAGTATTTTAAACTAGTAGCTTTTTAATAGCATTACAGTAGCCTGATACAGAGCACGGCACCATATTTGAGTGTAACCTTTACTGGAGCGTGAATATCTAGCATCACTTATTGCTGAGATGATAGATCACAAATGCTTTTCAGAGTGTCGGGGAGGGAAATAAAGTCCTATATAATAGAAGAGCGATTATAAGGATAAAAATCATGCAGTTTTTAAAGCAACTCTAGAGCTAGAAGTACCTGTACATACTACAGATCACATGCAAGACATGCAAAAGGCATGCACACCTCTATTACCATGGGAAAAGACTGAATAAATATTTATTTCATTCAGTTTGTTTTCCATCTCATTACTTTTGAAGTAAACAATATGTAGCTCAGCACTGAGTGCAACACTGACCGCTCGAAGCAAATACCGAGTGCACTGTACAGACTCTCATATTAGGTGCCATGCTCCATTTAGGAGGATGTTGCAGTGCACTGTGGCATCTGCTTTACAAAAGCAGATAAACGTGGCACCAGAAAGAATTCTCTTAATTGGATTTCCTGGAGAAAACAAAACTGCTCTGTATTTAACACTTCATTTTGGCGGAGGGATAACAGGCCTAGTCCCCAAATTACAACTCCATCAATACTATCCTTGAACTACTATCTTGAAGTTTACATAGCTTACTGTTGGAATATCATTGATAAATATGTTACTAATGATGAAAAAAATCATTTTCAGTCAAAGTTTATGTCAAATTGAATCAAAACAGTCCACGTATTTTGTGCATTACGAATCGTCTGCGAAACTCAGAACTGATTGATCCAGTATCCCAGTGGCATGGACCAAGTGGCAATATTCTTTCAGGTAAGAAATACCTGAGGCTTGCTCTCTGAACCCTACTCTCCCTCCATTCCTCCTCCCAGAAAGAAGCATGACGGTTTTAAAGGTGGGAATGTAAAAGGAGAAGAACTAACTGAGTATACTTTGTGAATGTATATATGTCATATAAATTAACTTTCAATATAAGAAAATACAAAGCTAGAAATGAATAAAGGGATAACTAGAATGGAATGCATTTGCAGATCTCTGTAGAGAATGGTGCCATCTTTGAAGACTACCAGATAGAGCAGGACATGTGGCAAGCAGTAGTTTCATAATTTTCCAATTTCCCCTGTTGCAACTTATCATCATTACTTCTTGTCCTTTTGTGGTGCGCATCTTAAGAACAGTCTGGCTCCATAGTCTCACCGTAGGTAGTGGAAGATGGCAAATCCCTCCTTAGACAATCTCCAGGCTAAAAATTTGTTTCCTTAGCCTCTTGTCACATGTTCCAGCCTCTTAATGATCTCAGAGGCTTTCTGCTGACTTTGGTTAGTGTCTATCTAGTACTGGTAAGTCAAAATCTAACACAATGTTCCGGAGTGCTTTCCTGAGTGCTGAGCAGTGGGGGGATAATCACTTTTGATGTGCAGGCTATAGTCTTGCTAATGCAGCCTGCTATACATTTAGCCTTAATTGCTGCAAATTGTACTTGTGATTCATGTTTTCAGCTTGAACCATTGACTTCTATTCTAAGTGACCATCCAGCCCATTTTGCACCCACCTTGCATTCCTCTCTTCCAGTCCATATGGCCATATTGGTCAGGCATGATTTGTCCATGACAGATCGATGCTGCCTGTTCCCAGTCACCATCTTGTCATGTGTGCACCTGAAAATGGTTTCCAGGAGGACTTGCTTCACTGTGCTGGCAGGGACTGAGGCTGACCGAGACATAATTGTCGGGATCGTCCCCTTAATGCTTTGAAGGAGGATGTATTATTTGCCTCTCCAGTCACTGGGGACCTCCAACACCAAGACTTTGTAAAATAGACAAAAGCCATTAGTTAGGCAGATTGCTCAGCATTCTTGGATATGCCTGGAAATCAGACCTTGCCAGGAAAGATTGAATCAAAGGTGGCATTCAATCTTTCAGTGTTTCCCATGTCCTTTGGCTATAGCATACCTTTCTGCCCTGGGTCAACATCTTTGTTGCTTTCCTTCTGCTGCAATTGTTTTTGCTGGGCCTTCACATCCCTTGCCAAATCCAGCTTATGGCTTATCTGCACACAGCTATTTTAGCTGATTTTTTTTTTTTCAGAAAGATGTTTCTAACGGGGCTATCCAACCCCATTGCTCCAACAGGGACACCTAGAGCACGTGGCACAGGGTGGCATCCAGGCAGGTTTGGAAGATCTCCAGAGAAGGAGACTCCACAGCCTGTCTGGGCAGCCTGTTCCTCGGCTCTGTCACCCTCACAGGAAAGAAGTTCTTCGTCATTTTCCGGTGAAACTTTGTGTGCTTCAGTTTGTGTCTGTTGCCTCTTGTCCTATAGTTGGACACCATGGAAAATAGCTTGGCTCCAAATGTTTTTTCAACATGGTAATGTTGAAATTTATACCTTTTTAATCTTTTACTTTACAGTTCAAGTTATGAATCATCCATTCTCTTACAATAGCAGTGTTTTCAAATCCTATTTGCTTTCCTCTCAGTAAATGCTGGTGCCTATCAGAGTTCTATCCTTGGTTCTCTTGTGTTTTCGAGTAACTTTTACGTGTCATGCAATCTGCTACCATATTCACCACAGAGATTCTTAGTTCTTAATCCTTTACATGCCATCCATCATAGTAGAGTATTTCCGAATTCTATAACATCTAATATTATACGACGTTTTTGCTCTGAGTCTGATAAGGGTTTAGCCTTAGATGAGGTTTTAGCCCTCAAAAAGCATTTTTTGTATTTTTGCTTCAAAGATGTATAAGCATTTTTGCTTATACTTAAGACTGCGGTGTGTGTCACCTTATCCATCCACATGGGGATGGATGCATCATGGTTAGCTTTGTGCCCTGTATTGTAACTGATAAATTTTGATATCCAGTCTGTGATGTGTGACAAGTAGATTACCAGCAATATCATCATGTGTATTAGTTAGTATTGAGCTTAATCTGATCAGACAGAACACAACCTCCAGATTCACAATTAACAATAAGTTGCTTTTTTCACTCTGTTGGCCTCTGCTTACCTGGAGTGCAGTTTTGACAGTGCTAACCACGTAGAACAGAACCACAGAGACCTCACTTCCATTTCACAAGTTTAAATTTATTCCTGCAGTAATATCCCAAGTTGCTATGCCAACCTTAGCACAAAACCTAGGGCGGCAGGGGTTCTTGGCTCTGTGGAAGCTTTAGATTTAGATATACTAGAAACAGCAGCAGGAGGACAGAAATGTTTCAAGAAAAGAAGAAAGGTTGTACTTTTCTGACATAACTTTTTATAGAGATGAGACAGGTTTTATAAAGTAACTTTTTAAAACAAAATAGTAATGAGAGGATGTCCATTTCAGCCACCACAACAGGGAAAATCAAAAATATAAACAGACAAAAAAGCAATCTAAATTTCTAGCTTATGAAGGATTTGCTTTGTAAAAATTATGATCACTTGGCCTCTATTTGGCAAGGTTCTAATCCACTCAAATGACAGAAATTGTCTGGATTTCAGAATGAGTAGTCAGTTTTCCAATACCTATCCCAATATCTATCTGAATCCCCGTATTAGTAGGAAATTAAAGTTTTCAAAGCTTACATGATATATTATTTCATACTTTTTTGGTGGGTTTGTTGGAAGCACATCTGAAGAAAGTGTTTTGTTGCCTGAAAGTTTTGTCTAATTGTATATTTAGGATATCATGACTACACTAGAAACTCAAAAAGTCAGCAAACCCTTTTCCCCTGAAGCCATTAAAAAACCTTTTTTTTGAATAAGCAGCTTTGTTCAAAGACAATCCCAAGTAAACTTACATGAAGTGGAAAGAGTAATGAAAAATTAAATACTGCACAAAATGTAATTTTAAATCATTGTAACTTTAAAATTAGCAAGTCATTTTCTTCAGAGTTAGCTTAGCAGCTCCTTTGTATTAAGATCCGGCAAGTGTACTTTGAAGTTTTTAAAATATTAGCTATTTTGTTAGTTGAGAATGACCATTTTTCAAGATGCACTCTAAGCAGAAAAAAAACTTTAATTACTTCTAACGTCTAGCATCTTAAAGTTTCACTGCATAAAACAGCATTTTTGAAGGTGTTCTGAACACTGAAGTAGAACAGAAAAGGAAAAGAAAACATTTCAATCTTAAAATATTTGCTAATGCTAACATTGGGATCAGCTTGTTCTAGTTTGATGAGAAGGAATCAAGGAACTTGCATTTGCAGGAAGGTTGCTGCTTTTTATCCACATTTTCAACTAATACATGCACAGAAGGAATATTTTTTGTGAAGGGATGATAGTTTGTGACCAAATTTGTAATTTGTGATACATCCTAAAGGTGCTTCTGCAATCCACTTAGTTGACATTTTTTTTTTCTGACTGATGAAGGACAGTTGAACATGCCAAAGATCTGAGCTACAGTTCTTAAATCCATGCTGGTTTTCAGTGAAGACTTATCTATTAGCTATTCCACCATAAAGGAACAAATGACATCCTAGTTCATAGACTTAGCATTTTCTGTAGTTCATAATCAGATTAAAAACCTGTTCATCATCTATAAAGCAAATGATAGTGTAAAATCAAAGGATTGATTTTAGAGGCTAGGTTAACATGAAATCCCAAGCTTATCAAAACAATTTGCACTTCCAGTCTTGTTAATATTACTCTTGATTTTGTCTGAGACTAGAAGAAACACTTGAATCCTTCTTTTTTATTTTTAGCCACAGTTGCATCCATGATAAAATTAATAAAAACCTTAAATAGCTTCATGAGGAACAAAGCTGTCCTACACTGTCCTGCCAGGTATATGATGAGCTTCAATTAGGCTACTGTTTTTCCAGTACCTTTCTTAGAATCTCCCTCCAAATGCACCCAAAAATAGCGTGCATGTGCAAAAGCATAGATGTTAAAAGGTCTAAATTACTTAGGAAGTTAATGGGACTTTTTTATTTTATTTTGGCCTCTGACAAACCATTCACAAAATACTTTACCAAAGGGGTTATTTTACCTTGAAATCTATTATAATTGATTCTAGTCCAGGGGTTCCCAAGGTTTCCCTTGACAGCTGCCAGCACGATGGGCTGCATATTTGAGAAATCCTGATCTGTATTGTCACTGCCCGAGGACTTCTCAACCCAGGAAAGGGCTGATCAAGTGACATCGTGTAACCCACATCGAGGCTACATGGGGCAGCTGTACAGCTCATCAGCAGCATCCAAAGGCTGACCTCAAGCAGTGCTTTTCTTTCTCTTTAAAAAACTTATTATGAGCGCTACTTACAATTTGTCCTTTAAAATAGGATTTCATTTACCCTCTGCCTTGAATTAACCAAGAATATTTTTCCAGACTTGTCTCTTTAACAGCACATAGCTTTTGTGACAGAAAGATTATTTATCATAATCTAAAACAAGCGTGAATCATTTTGATATATAGATAAATATATTTTTGAATGTCTGTCTGAGAGTCCTTGTTTAATTAGAACTTCCAGACTTTCCTACTTTGAAGTTTACTGCTTGTTAAACACCAGCAGGCAGCAAATTGGCAGAGGCAGTTCCTGAAGACTGAAAGGTTACTAGACAGTATGACTGTAAATTATACAGAGTATATGCCCACTTCGCCCTGTGTCTGGCAGGTTTCTCCTCTTGGGAATAGTTAGGTATTCTAGAAAACAATAGGCAGCTGAGATCAAATAAAAAAATATAATGACCTGATGTTTAAAAGCTCAGCAGCAGTAAGACAAATTTTCATAATGCTGAACAATTTCTAAAGAGTTTTCTATGTTTCTAAGAGTTTTGTGCCTTCAACTGAATCCATAATTATGATGGTGTGCCCAGTATAAAAGTAAATAACTGTTTGGACCCTTCTCTCTCCATTTTCTCATAATGCCAGCTTAATTTATTTCATTATTGTATTTTCTAGAAAATAGCAGTGTGAAAATATCACCAACAGGAACGTTAATACTGAGACATTTCACAGCTGACCAGAGCGGAGTTTACACTTGTTCCCTCATTTACAAGCTAACAGCAGAGGAACCCGCTAAAAAGCTTATAATGAAATACCTTATTTATGGTAAGTTATTAAATTTGGTAAGTGTGTTGTTGCCTTGAAAAATTATTCAACAACTGCATGTATAGGCCTACCATAACACAGAGAGAAAAAGTAATTCTGTTTCTTGGGATAAATTGTTTCTAATAGTAATTGCTACCAGACCATTCCTTTAATGCCGTTTACAAAGCCCTAAACGAAGATGACTGGTTGATTGAGAAATTTGTAAATACAGTTCTTTTATAAAGAAATGTAAAGTAATGACATGCAATGAATTGGGTGAACAGTAATCCTCAAAAACATAAAACTAGTATCATATCAATCTGTATTTTTTCTTATGAAGCTAATTGTAACAGAGCCACATGGATTTGTTTCGTAACAGATTAACACATTAATTTTTTACCTGATTTTCTTTCCTGAGTTCAAAATTATGTAATATCTATATCTTCTGTTTACATTTCCTTTAGCAAAGAGGTAAAGCATCTGTGATAAAATGAAAGATGTAACATTATTTATTCACGTCTAGCTATTCTTTAAAGTGATCAAAAAAGGGATTTTATTCTTGTAGAAGACCCAGGCAAAAGCTGTTGTCTGCCTTCAGAAGGAACTATGACCTTAAATTTGAAATGCAAACTAGTGCTCATTTGAAAACTGAGAGCAGAGCACAATGACCTAAATTAACCACTGACATAAATTAATTTGACTTTGACATTGAATCCCTAATAAAGAAAAACCCTGACTTCCAGCAATTAGCTGGCTGGACTGAATCAAAAAAGGAGTACCTTTCAAACACAGTTCTTTCTGATGGAAAAGAAATACAAAAAAATGCATTCTTATATTCTTCAGCAAAGATCCAGTCTAAATATTAGCATACAAAATTCAAGTTTGATACAAATATACAAAAAACTCAGAAAATGCAACAAAAAGGAAAAGGAATTGGGGGAGGCAACAAAAAGACATAAGATCTGATGAGCTGTCTTAACTGGGTACCATATTCTGCATGTTCTGCTGCTTTATTTTTCTCTTTCATCTGGTTCAGTTTCTTCTAATTTATTCTTTCATGCCTCCCCCCTGCCCCATGTTCTCCTTTCTATGATTCTACCCACCCCATGAGCTCCATTCTTCCTTCTGTTACCCCGGTTTTCTTAACTGCCCTTTAACCTGCTACTCTGTTGATCTACAGTTTTAGGTTTGTAGAGTGATTATTATGAAATAAGTAGGAAAACACATTTTATGCTATGCTAGTATATTTGTAATAGATATTCAGGTGTGCAGTTAGCTTCATGGTAGAGGTGAAATAGCTGATCTATCCTTAAAAGTAAATTTCATATCTATACAATATGTATAGGTATTTGTTAGGCTTGTTTAGGTACCAAAATTAAAAAAGAAAAAAAAATTCCCACTAATAAAGGGTAAGACTTACATGTGGATATAAATAAAACTGTTCACTTGTAAATATCTCTAAGTATTTCCAACGGACCCAGCACACATTAGTCTATCAGTAAAAATTCTGTGGGGGTGCAAAAAAAGATTTTGTTTATAAATTAAAATTTAAATTGGCATTTTATTTTCAAATACAGAAATTACGTTCTACTTTTTACTTTATATATGGGTCTCATCATCATCTACATTTTTTTTCCTGCAGCTTATTCTGACCCAAATTATTATTATGAGTTTACAGTTCAGTATCATGCAGCCCCTTGCAACAGTATTTACAATATTTCTTTTGAGAAAACATTGCTTCAGTTGCTAACCAAGCTTGTGGCTGAACTTTCTTGTGAAGTTACATTAATTAAGTCAGAATGTCATCATGTAAAAATGCAGAGAGCAGGTCTACAGAATGAAATCTTCTTTACATTCTCAGGTAAAATCTACCTTGGTTTTATAGAATGTTTAATAATACACTTAATGAAAATTATTTTAGTGGAATATACTTACTACATATATGTAGAAAATATTGTGCACATTTTGTTTAATAACAAAGATTCAAGATTGTAAAAGTGAAAAATATTGTATGCAAAATTCATGTCAATAGCAAAAAATTAAGTTGGGCTACTCAAAAGTATTCATTTTACATTATTTCTGAGTTTCAGTTTCTATACAGTGGGCTAAGACAGGATGTCTCATTATTCAATGCCTAATTATTATCCAATTAAAATTAAATAACAATGTGTGTTGGAGTAAGTATAAAATTTTGGGATACCTCATATCTGGGTGGGTTTATACTTAAATGAAAATCTCAGTGAGTCTCGGGAGATACTTTGTTCTTTTCGAGACTCTTTCAGAGTATTCCTCTGAACACTGAAACCATATGAAAGACTCAGCTCCTTTATGCTGTGAATGAGGTCTGAAAGCAACTGTAAAGCACCCCCAATCAATGGGTAGTTCATTTGAAATACTTTATGTTATTAAACCATCTAAATTCCAAAAAGATACAGCAAAATGTTATAACTGGCAGGCTGAATGTACACAAGGACATCTTTAATAATTTGCTGAACTTAGTTTCTAAGTCTTTCAACTCTCAAAAGGCCACTGTTTTTTTATACATTTTGCATGTACGTTTATACATTTCATATTAGTCACTAAGTACCAAGATAGGCAATTTGAATATACTCTTTCTTCAAGTATAGCACCCACACTTCGTTTCCCTCACTTCTTGAAACTAAAGACTGAATTTGTAATAGATAGAGCTTACATACATGTAGAGTCTCAATACTAATAGCATAGTTAGGTTAATTCTAGGATTATTGAAATATATGAGATTCAGCCAATAGGCATGTCTCCCACAGTGTTTGAGCATTAGGAGGAGAAATTCTCCAGGTAGAGTTTCAAATGGATTTAAAGGCTGAGTCATGACAGTGGTAAAACACAGACTTTTTAGTAGTTTGATGCCTAAGAAAATACTTTTGGAGTTATAAGTAGTACTTGGTGTTTCAGAATTACTTCCACTGCAGAGACATTTAAAGCTTATAATATGAAGACTTAAATTCACACATTAACAGGTAATCCTGCTTTTAATATATGGTTCCTAAATCTAATACCAGTTCTGGAGACCTACATCCTCTTACTTAGCTATTCCTCAGACCCTTGCCATAATGTGTTTGTAGTTGTTAACTGATTAGGAACATGGACCCATGCAAATGAATTAATTAATAAAATGTAACCATATATCTTTCCTCAATCCATACTTCCAATCTTTCTTCAGGTCAGTAACTCATAGGGATTCCTATGAGAATAGAAGGGGTTGAGCCGGTAAATAAGAGGAACTGAGATGTGAGAGGAGGAAAGCTCTGGTAGACATATCCATGATGAGTTCACATTCCACATGAATCTAGTCAGGTTGAAAAACTACTAGTAGCTAAAGTAATTTGTTTTATCAAACTGTACTATTTCCCCTGCCTTGCTGGGGCAGGGTGGGATAAGAGGGTGATATGTTTGAGAGCACTAGACATTGTCCTGATTGTTCTTGAGAGAAAATACAGATTTCATGCAGAAATAGCCCGAACCTTGAAATGCGGGGGTTCCTGGCTTGCTGAATTAGAGTACAAAAACAGTGTGACATGCAGGAATTTTTAGAGAGTAACGTATTTCTCTTTAAAGGATTCAAATATTTACAACTTTGGGAAGCTTTCAAGATCATACATTTCCTTGTCATCCGAATTTACAATTAAATGTCAGCTTCCACGAAATATTTAAGTATACTGAAAACTAGACATAGAAGTTTAAGTAATGTGTTTTTTAAAAAACATTGTTGCAAATCAGAAATCTGAAATGTGGAAGAAATTCCAACAAACTTGCATCAGAGATGACCAGAATCTTTAAGTAATAAAGCAATCAATCATCAAACAAACAAACAAACAAAAAGAAAGAAAAGCTTGGTGTTGACTTCATTAATTTTGTTCCTCTGTAAATAGACTGTATGTTGTTACAGTTGCTTCATTAGACCAGGGAAAAAGCAACACACCATGTCAACAAAGCACTTGTGGCACATCTGAAAGATTAAGCAAGGTACAGTAGATAGATAGAGGAAGCATCATAAAACACACTGTATTTAGTGAATTTAGAAATGAACTATTGGATATAAAAGTTTTGTCAGTTAAAATTATTTTTCTATTAATTTTATGGATAAGGCAGATCATGCTATCAGCCTGTACTGAGAACAGTTGATATTGTTCGTAATAGGTGGGGAGCTAATTACACTGAAGTGAAATACTAAGTATGAAAAGCAGCAGGACAGTGAGAAAGCTTTGAACATGTACTAACTTATAGACATTAAACATGCTCTTTTGCAATGGAAAGTGCCTTTTCATCACTTCAAAGTGGTCTTATGGCTGATCTGATAAAATTTTATCTGCTTGTAGACTTTTGGTACGTGCTGTGGTGAACCAAAAACAAACTCTCCCTTTCTAGGTGAATGTCCTAGCTGTTAATTCAGAAGAATTGACAGGGATATTCTTAGAGAGGGAAGTAAAACAGCAGCAGGGAAGGACAGGAGGAAGACATACCTGCTGCTAGAAGAGAGGAAATAAAGAAAAGAGGAAGGAAGGGGTATGAAAGGGGCAGAATTTCATAGAAAAATTCTTGTAGAGGAGGAAAGATAAATTGCTAAGGAACTTCTGCAAAGAAGTGTCACAACAAAGAAGTGTCATTTCATAAACATGCTGATGAAGTCCTTTACATGCCGCTCTATAGGAGGTTTAGGGCTTGATTCTCTTTGGGTCATATTTTCATAGAGATGATATCTGGTTAAAAGATACATTTTTTTTCTTTTTGTATGCCCACATTCAGAAGAAAATTCTGTGAATCCTCAACATATTGTCCTGCATTAAGGCACTAGAGGCAAGTAGAAAAGAGAACAATCATGACCTCAGTGTTTCTGGGGATTTCCTCTAAACAACTCGTTCATATTGCAGCAATTTTAGGTGCTCTCTCTCCTCAGTATAGTTTTTGCTTTGAACACCATTTTGAATAATCTATCTCTTCCCCTCCCATTGTCGAAAAATAATAGGTATCTAATTCGTTCTTTGGGATTCCTCTGGAGGGGCTAGGAAGTCTAAAATACTCAGTATTCATTAAGCAACTTCTATCCTGCCCACTGAAAAAATCCCAGATTTGTGGAAGAAGCTCATGATCAAAGTTCATCTTTTTCATAGAGACAAGAGGGTCAAATTAATACAGCCAAAACAGATTCAGTTTTGCCATTTTTGTAATTTGCGTATACATTGCTTTTTTCCTTTTCTTCAATTTAGCTTTTAAAATATATAATAAATTCTTCTGAACAAATGAAGAACACTCTGATTATACAGAACTTACAGTTCTTATTGACAGACTTTTTCAGATTGCTAATGGATCTATTTTTTTCGTAACATATTTTATCTGTCTTACAGTTTATAATTCACCATTTTTAATTTAACTATGACTTAGTATCTTTAATATTCCAGTATTTTGTAAAATGCTGACAAAATCCAGAGAAGATAAAAAACTTTTAAAAAGCATATGTTGCCTTTGGCGGGGAAATAGAACAGGTATTGTTAAGCTTGTTATTAAGCCTTGAATCCTAATTTTTCAGTAGTTTTATGCTGCTAGTTCTGTACTGTTTGAAAATTATGTTTTTGCTTTCTCAGACTGTGATTTTGCAAATCTTATTCAGTAAGTGAAATAGTCTACTGTTATTACGTTTGATTGATATAATAATCTCGTTAGTTTACTTGGTCCTAAGAAACTCTTAGCATTTTCTTTTCATTGAATGGAGACAGCTAACAAAGATAGAAATTATTTTTGAAATAAAAATGGGCCTAAATAATAGTACTTACGTAGGTGGGAAAGCCATAAGGCTATTGATTTTTGGCTACAGAAGTATAATGTGGGCAAAATTGCCATGATTGTATTTCAAATTCTATTTATACAATCTTCACCAATTTCAAGATATTGTGTTAATTGATCAGAGATTATCTAAATTAAAAATAGCGTATCCAAGAATACCACATTGTCCTGCTGTTTCCATTCAGCTATCAACTACAATCAAAAACTTTAGCAGTGATTCATTTAAATCTTATGCCAGTCCTAGCTCATAAGCACATTCTCAGGTGTTTTTTTTTGTGTATCTTTACTTCTTTGTTACAAAGATTTTGAAAAAAAACTATATTCTTCCAATTTAGGCCAGAATTCTCATAGAGAATTTTTTTAAGCATCAAGCGGAAATTACAAGGAAAAGTTCTGACCCGCTGCCTGAAATATATTACATTGAAGGAACTCTGCAAATGGTATGGATTGACCGCTGCTATCCAGGATATGGAATGAATCCTGTAAGTCATCCAGACTGCCCAGATTGTTGTGGTACGTGACAAATTTATCATACTAAGTATTTAATGTTACTAAGGTGTCTTTTGCGCTGATTGAATACTTGCTCTTCAGCCTCATGAACCTGTTCAGCCATACAGGTTTAGGCCATTTGAGTGTGGTTTGGTCAGGTCTGTCAAGGTAACCAATACTTATTACTGATGCTATTACTACTTGGGAGAATCTTTTTTAAGATCCTGTTGATTTAGAAGCCAAAGCCCCAATTTCTAGGGACAGTTTAAATTAAAATCACTCAGATTTAAGTCTTTTTCCTTTGAAATGCTATTTTTCAGGTGAGACAAACAAGGCTGAATTATTTTTGTTTTTAGTATTTTTAAAAGCAGGGTTACTAATGCAGTGCTTTCTTAAAAACTTAACAAATTAAAATTACATTAAATTCACATTTTAGTCTTGAATTAAGTGACAATCACATATGAAACAATAACTTTGCAGAAGGAAGTTAAAATTTGTAAATATCTGTGATCCATTTGGGATAAAATGAAAGAGGGTGGATCAAATTATGGTAATTTTACTCACACCAGTCTGCATATTAAAACAAGTAAGATATTAAGAATTATTAGTATCTGTAGATACTAAGAATTGAATTATTATTTTAAAAAATACCCATCTAAATCACAAGACTTAAGTCTCAAAGGAGCAACAGAAGACAGACATACATAGAATAAATCTGTAGTCAAGCTTTTCATAGTGAAAGTATTAGATTACATTTCAAACATGGTTTAGAGAATAAAAATACACATTAAAAAGAAATGTTAAGATTACACAGGAAATAGAAAACAGTGAGACGACTGTAAAATCGCAGAATGTAGGCAATGTTTCCACATGTGATTGTGTTTTTGCAATTATTTTTCATTAAAAGAAGAAACCTAAATTTGCTGATTGATGCCTTGCAGCAAAATGTAACAAATCATTGGAAGGGCTAAATACATACAGAATTTATTAGGTTACCTGTATGTTGTTGTTGAACATTATGTCAAGGAAAGGGAGATTAAAATATCTTTCAGAAAAGCTGCTTTCTTTTCGGAAGTTTTGTTACGCACAGACTAGTTCTGCCATGGGCTTTCCTCCTTTTCTTCTTCCCTTTGGCAAAGGCTCATTCCCATTAATACAACAGCCTTTAGCAATCCATATAGGCATGTTACAAGATGACTATATTTTAATAATTTAAGAAGTGCTGTTTATGTTTTAAAATAACTTTATTGCTAACCTATGCAGTCTTTAAAAAAAAAAGTTTGAGAACATGCAGTTAACATATATAGTTACCAGTATTTGATCTTCTTTAGCTTAATTTTCCATGAAAGTAAATCATATTTCCCAGACTTCATTGATACCTATGCTGACCCAAACAGAAACAAGATATCGAGAAGTGCACTTTCCCTTCTCCCCCGCCGCCACACACAAGTCATAGCTCTGTTCTAGACCTAAACCTGAAGTCTTACTCCTTTCCAAACTAATTTGTATTCCTTTTCAATATAAAATAGAACTTTACTCTTAGCTCTAATAGGGGACATTAATACTTTTTTCTCGTCTGCCACACTCCTTTGCCTGCAGGACTAGATAGAAGTCGTACATCCACACCAGTATCAACCCAAAGAGCTATGACAAATAGCATTCATTTTAGTTCATCTGGGGTTGTAACAGATCTTAGTGCTGACTTAGTGACTCAAAGATCTCTCTAAACAAATATTCTGGCCTTTCTCATTCTTTGTTTCTTCCTGACGATTTAAATCTTGCCCTTACTGACAGCATCTCCCAATTTTATCTTGTCAGCATATTTCACTGGGACTTCTTCTGATAACCTTGTTTGTGAAAATGTTTAATAAATCTAAGAGTAAGCTCAAGAGTAATCCCTTTAAGAATCCGCCCCCAAACCTTAATTCCCCTTTTAAGCTTCATTCACTACTGTCTTTTCTTTCCCTGATTTTTATTCTAATGTAGTATGTTTGCATGTGCTGCCTTATCATATTCAAATTAATTAGACATTTATCTCTATTATAAAACTAATGGAACTTCATCATTTTCAGCTTACCTTTATCTGTTTAAATGTTTATTCATGAAAGTTTACATAGCCTTGGAGCCTGATCTGTAGATTCCTGGCTTTTTTTTTCTTTTCTGAAAAAAATTACAACATGTTTCTTACTCCCCAGTTATAGGTTAGCACTAAGCATGGGCTGTGGTGCTAAAACCAGCACCACGGTTTTATTGCAGACCTCAGGTAATAGTCTTTCATGTGTCATTTCTGTTTTGGAACACTGGAAAAGATAGTATTCAGACTTTCTAGTTTAATTACATTAAGCTCTGAATAGTGTGTTTCTAGGCTCCTGGTCTCAATAATGAAAAGGGAAGGTTATAAGGTGGACTATTGATAACAAGAAGAAAAGATGAAATAGGGCATGCGTATCTCCTGCAGGATTCCCATACACAGCTGCTCTATTTTTACCTCTGAAACAGTAAAACAGGTTCAGTTATTCCTGTTCTATCCTGTTCAATCTACTACTACTTATAGTATCTAGTTTCCCATCACATCCCAGTAGTTGTGGTTCTTTAGTGCACAAAACTCAACACATCATTTCTTTCATACTGCTGCCACACAGTTTGTGCACTAAAGATAACCATTTCACCATATCATCTACCACTCTAAATCTTCTATACTGGAACTTGCTTTAATTTGGTCCCCATAATCTGGTCTCACATTCTTTCATATCGTACTATGTCCTCATTTGTTTTTTCCTTTCCTTTTTTTTTTTCTTTTCTTTTCTCCCTTTTGCTTGTATATTAAAGTAGCGCTAAAGCTTGCGCTATTGTCTCATCTTCTGGTCCAAACATCTTAGAAATTATTTCATATGACTCCTCATAATTTTTGTGTTCTACTTATAAAGCCCTGCTTTATATTAAATGAAGCACAGCATTCCAGGATAAGTCAATTAAATGCTTAGATAACTGCTATGTGCGATATGATCCACCTGTAAAGTTTCCTTAACAGGACTGATGGAGTCACACATGAACAAAATCTTTAAATATTAGTTTTCACCTGCTTTTAAAAATATTCTTTAATTGCTTTTTTTTGGGGGGGGCGGGAGGGGGACGGGGTGGTTCAGATGCAGCCACGACATTAATATGGTGCAAAATTTCTTATGTTTCATAGGACTTGTCTGGAGACACAACTTGATAACATAACCCACATTAGCTTTATGATTTTTTTTTGGTCTTGCCTTATTATTCTGCATAGCTTCATGTTCTAAGGTGATTTTTAATAGACTAGATAATGTAATAGTTCTAATTTTTGTTTCTTCACTTCTTTCATACTATAAAGTGATTATATTTTGAAAATGTAATAACTTGAAACTTCACAAGGAAATTTATTATTCAAAACAATATTGAAGGAGTCCTAAAAATCAGGAGAGAATCAAAAACAATGTTAGCTCCTAGGATGCAAAACAAATTGGAATGTTACATTCATTTAAATTGGTGAGGTGTGAAATGGCTAGTCCATAAAATATGCTGTAAAGACAGATTACTTTTCTAAGATGTTTATACTTTCAGAGTGATGCTATATGCATACGAGTTCACCTTCAGTGAAAAAAGATGGAGACAAGTTATTTTTACTAGTTAAAGACATTTTTTGAGGAGCTGTTTGAATAGCTACAGGTCACCCACTTCACATTCCCTTCTCCTTTCATGCTTTCCCCTGGATAACATTCTACTAGGAAATAAGCTTACAATCAACTTAAAATTCCAATGTAAGAGAAGTTTACCTTGCTGCAGTTAAACTGAAGGATACTGGAGGATTTACTAGAAGTGTGCCTATAATTTTCAGTAAATAATATAAATATTCCTCTGGTGCACAAGTGGATTGATGCATAGGGTGGGAAATGCCTCTGATTTACATGCATTTGTAAAGCTTTATGTTTCCAGTAAAGCTGTCTTGATCTGCCTGTGCTAATATACTAAAAATACAAGATCTTAATGTCATATATGAGACTGCTCTCTGAAATTTTCTAAGAAAGACCCCTAAAACTCTCTTGAGTCAATAGCAATGGCAAATAATGCTAGACAAGGTCATGGCAGCCCCTGAGGATCACCTAAGGTAAAGCATACAAAATATTGTAAATCCTCCCTAAAAATTCTGATGTACTGACGAGGAGTCATTATTAAGCTAGGCAAAACCCCCCAGACAGGTGGGCAACTGTTCTGTAAAGGGAAGGAAAATTTTTAAAATTCTGATTAAAAATGAAATCTCTCCTAAAGAAAGGTTACAGTTGCCAAAATGAAGTCGGGCTCAGGATAGGAACAATCAAACAGCTTAAATTTTGCTTTCTTCTGCCAAGACTCTAGTGCTGAGTTAGTCTTTCATTTATAGACAAAAAATCAAGTCATTCCTCAGATGGCCATATGGACTTAATCAAATGGTGTAACATGAACCAACTGGAAAAAAACATTTGATTATAGATACTTTCTACACAAACACTGATTTCTGCTCACTTGATGGATTATTTGTCCACTACTTTCTAATAATGACCAGACCTCAAATTTCAGCTTTATCTTCCATTATTTATACAAGCAGCTACAGTAGTTTTCATTAAAACATTATCACATATCAACCATTTCAAGGTTTCACTGGTGGAAAAAGTAGATGCAGTGGTAAGTGCTGAAGAAAAAATGCAGTATTATAAAATAAATGTAGATGTATAAAATATATAAATCTTTTTCATCATCAGTGACAGAATGATGGAAAAAATCAGTTTTTGTTTTCCAAATAAAAGTACATTCCAAACATTTCCAGTGTAATTCTTTGCAATTCTTCAAGTAATTCTTTTATCAATATCATTTAAATATCACCTTTTTTTTTTTCTTGCCCGAAGTTGTCTGCAGCCCAGGATCATACAATCCCAGTGACAGAACTCACTGTCGTCCATGCAACAACAGTTTCATATACGGAGCAACAAAGTGTCAACAGTTGTAATATTTGCACTCTTGCAGGAGCTCAGATGTATTTTAACATGATAACATTAATAAACATTTTTAAATGTGTAGAGTTTGTTTTAGTTACATCAATGGCATAGATTTGTTTTTTGAGAGCTAATTATACATCAGCACATTGGTAAAATACGCTTGGTCATATCCCTTGGGACTACTTCATTTTTGAGGCATTTATATTATATGCTAGGTTAATAGCAGTAGAGACAATTAACTAAATAAAAAAAAAAGAAAATGAAGTATAAGTATTTTGCATATGTACTCCTCTTCTTAGTCCTTTGCTTATAGGCCACAGCTATTTTCTACATGGACTATTGTAATGACTCTATGCTGTCATTTTCAACTGCCTGTCTACTCTGCCTTAGACTGTTGCAATGAACAGTTCGGGGTCTGCATCTGACACTGAGAAGTCATGAATTTTGCATTTTAGCCCCAAATGCAATAACATCTTGAATTTTCTTCCATGAGGAATTATAACATCACTATCAGTATAGTGATGCTTTATCGTTTCGCCTATAACCAATAGGTAACTTCTTTTCATAGAATGTAGAATTTCACTTTAATCATCCCCTGTTCCACCCTTAAAGGTATCCGGCTGACCATAACACTCTTTGGCTTTTACTTGATGAAAACAAAATAATAAAACAAAAACAAACAAATAAAATACAACTTATATTGGTATTATGACACTTGTACTTTTTAATTTGTAAAATCTTTGACAAGGATTCCTAAGCGGTGGTTTGATGCCTCCCTTTCCCTTCTCTTTCATTAGTAGCCTCATTTAAGTTGACATTCAGTAACAGGACCCACCCTCCAATTCTATCTATTCTACCCTATGAAAATTGTACTGTTTTAATAAAAGATTACAGAGTTTATCTCTTTCCCTTTAGTTGTATGAAAATGAGCTAGACAGGAAAGCCAGTTTTACCTGTATGTCTTGTATATGTCTTGTTTGAAAAAAAAAAAAAGGGGGAGGCTTGTGGTGTTTAGTTCTTCTAGTCTTCAGAAGCATAAATATGGACCACAGGTTTAAATATATTCTTAAGCAGCTATGTTCTCGGGAAAAAAAAATAGAAATACTGTGCTAGTTCCAAGACGTAGTTTTAAACTACTGTTATTGCACATCACCTAAAATTCTGTACTAAAAGCAGCTCATTAATACGCGGCTTATATGAGTGAAACTCCAAATATAATGTACTTTGATGTGAAGGATGCAGAAAATGAAAACACACTGTCTTAGCTTGCTTTTTGCAGTTTGAAGGAACAGCAGTAATTTTTATATAAAATATGTAATAAGGCATCTAAAATAAAAGGATAAGAATTATTTTCTAGACAGTGATACTATTTATTTCTTGAACTTCACTATAAACAACATAACTATTTATAAGAAAATATAAAATTGTTATTTGTATCAAATGACAGTTGAAGATAAATAGCTGGGAAAGGACATTTTGAGACAAGAAGGTTTAGCAGCTAGTTAAGAAATTCATCTCTACTTAATTGGAATCCAAAAAATGACTAATGCTACCCATACCTTGTTTTCATGTGTAATTAGAAATACACGTGAATGTGACAGGTTTTCATGTAACAGGTTGTCATATTTCTTTGAAGCACTGCAAAACTATATGGTATTTCCATAATTTGCCAATTGCAATAGCACTAAATTTGTTATTATTAGTTTGACTTATTAATGGCTATTCCCCCACACCAGGTCACAGTATTGTCTCTGAGAAAATATAGGCTTTGTGGTGGTAAAAATATACCAATAATCACACAGAGCTTCCTACAGTATGGATGGCAAATTAATTTCAGAATTATCCTCTGACATTTAATGCACTTTAAGTCAGCTGAAATATAGATGAAGTAAGAAATATAGATTAATGTATTTACCTTTCTGTTGCACTTCAGGAACAGAAAGTTCTAGTTAGCAAATCAGTCAATCACTTAAAAGCCTTTATAAAATAGTATCTATACCTTGAAGGAGAAAAGTACAGAATATTGACTTGCTTCTGTATGCATACATTTATACATTTAAGTAGAATACAGAAATGCAAAGCTTTCTGGTGTTCCTAATAGCTGAAATGCACTTTAATTGACAGTTTGTGTACCCTTTAAGACTTATGGGAAAAAGTAAAATGAGTAGTTATAAAGGTTTGCGTTCAGTTCTGCCTACTGTGAACAAAAATAACACTTAAGGTTATTATTTGTGTTTTGTCTGCTGTTCCATGACTGCAGTCAAAGACAAATATTTTATTTCATAGGAATTATTGAAACAAATTCTCACATCTGGTTATCAGTATTATCCCGAGTTTCTAATTTAGTTTATGCTGGTTTATGAAAAAAAAAAAAGTTCATTTGTCAATTTATTTGTGGTCTTGAATATTTGTACAAGAGATACTGGTATTGAAATTGAATTTGACATAAGCCTCTCATTGCTAAAGCATCTAGACTACTATTTTGTATGATTGGAGCTATGCATAACACTATGGAAGAACATTTTCTTATTTTTGTATTCACAAATACATGTTAAGCTTTCATTCAGTCAACTTATGTGTGCTTTATGTTTACTACTTTTCTACACTATGTATGAACAGATATCCTTTTTTTTTCCCCCTCAACATATCTTCCGTAAACTCACCTCTTTCCAAGGCTTAAAATCTGTGCACACAAAAACACTGAGCATATCTGGTTGGGAGACAGTCCTGCAAAGCCTACCTTGTAGTTTGTTCAAAATAGAAAACTGAAGTAGACTAACTTCTTGACTTTACTGAAGTATTAAGGTCAAGATTATTGATCAACTTAACATTTAGCATGGCAAGTTTATAAATATTTACTTCAGCAAGACTAACCTGCTATTCCATTACTATATTGTCCTTAGCAACAAAAGCTTTTTTATGCTGCTTCTTAAAAACTGATTTAAGGCAGGAAACTTAAGAATGACAGAAATGACACTGCTTTTAATTAGTAGCCCCAAACGAATGTAATACGTACAATGTAACAAGTATTTCTAGTAAGTGCAGAGTTTTTAAACATCAGTATTCATGTATCTAATTATATCAATGTATTTCCTATTACTGATTAATTAATATTCCATATCAGTATTTCCACATAGCCAGTAAAAAATTCTGACTCACCTGCAACTGATAATTGGCATATAAGTTTGGACTTAAGCAATATTTCTTTTTAAAAAGACATAAATGATTAATTGGAAAGACAATGTAGGCTGTATTTATTTTTCTCTGCCATGGGTGTTGTTTAATGTTTCAAAGGACTGAAAATTTACATTTTTCATGTGGTGAATAATAATTTTTGAAAGGAAAAGGGACTCTGGGAGGAAGCGGCTATGTTCCAAGAACTGAATGAGTTATAAAATTCCTTAACTAAATAGTACTTATTTTCATCAAAAAGTGATGAATGGTTTGAATACCAGGATAAAAATAAATAAATAAAAAAGGTTCAATTCAGTGCAGTCTCTCCAGCTTGTGTTTCCTTCTGTTTTAAATGCAGCGGGGCAGAGCGTATATTTTTGTAGACAAAAGAGTCATGGTAATATAGGCTGAGAAGAAAATTATCTAGTAAGGAGAAATAAATCGAGTACTCATATACATTATGTTGAATTACTAAATAATATATGATTCTGAAAGCATCCAATGTATTGCAGGGTTATCCTGGTTTAGATGCTAAAATTATCAGCAAAAGGCAATATCAAGTATTTTACAAGTCATGACAATATAGCTTATATTGCACTGCATGAGAACGGAAGAGAGTTTTCCAAAAGTCAGGAGACCTTTCTTCATATCGTTTTCTTTCTTGCTATTACTAAGGTATTAAAGGCCTTGAATATCATAATCTGTTTTGGTATTTTACTCAGAATCACATATTTTGCTGGAGTTGCCAGGGACCCTTGGAGATTGTCTCATCCAGCCTCTGTGCTCGGGGCAGGTCAGCAGGAGCACCTTGCCCAGGACCATGGCCAGTAATATTCAGCGTCTCTGTCTACCACTTCTAGGCTTGTTCAGGAGTTTCTCCTGTTTGTTTCCTTTGCCGTATTTCTTCCCTTTCCCTTAAGGACTCTTACTGATACCTCAACTGCTCAGACTTTTCACTCACAGTGGCTCAAGTTTCTCATTATTTTCTTCTTACCTTTTAAATCTCACAAAAAAATTAAGGCAAATATTGGCACTTCCATTTTTGTGGTTTAAATGTGCTTGTGTTAGGGCTTAAATGTTCCTATCAAACAGTAATGGTGTAATTTTCTAATTATCTGAAACTATCTAGAATATGATCTCTTGGCGGCCTTAATTATATGTTTGAAGCCAAACACATGTATAGTGTAATCCTACAAAAATGGAGAAGACCACACCAACAGTTAACCTTGCTGTGATTTCAGCTGGGAAATAAGCAGAAGCAAGTGACGCCAAAACAGAAATATATTCATGCCAATGAAGCTACAAAAGAACATCCAAGAAGAATATTCGTTTTTCAAGCAATAGACCTTCAAATACAAAATTATTTGTTTGCTATCAGTATGTCTTAAAATGGAGTTTTTATAGACACTACATACATACAAAGTTGAATTTTTCATATACAGGATACATAATCTGCATGGAACCAGCTGAGTATCAAGGATTGATACTCATTGATTGAAAGGCTGGTGAAATCTGTCCAGGAAAGCTGAATCAGCCTATACCCACACCTTAGGGACAGCCAAAGAGCTCTCATGTGAAAATGCTGCAGGCCAAGGCCAGATGTGGTCCAGTGACCTTCACGTAAAGAAGGTTCACAGTTCATCATGACTTCTATAGTTAGGTAACATTATATCTGAAAAAAAATCTGCAACTCAAAAGAGTAGCAAAATACTTTCTCCTCAAGAAACCACCTGCAAAGCTGGGTGACCATTAAATGGTCTAGATGAATCGGTCCAGGAAATTCTAGGTAAAATTAGAAAGGACCAATCTATTATGACAAGAATATATTGGCACTAGGAGAGAAAGGAGGGAAAATGCGCTGAAAAAATGTGCAGTAGAAAATGTTTATAAAAGCTGCACTTAAAAACACATACAACAATAGCATTTAGCCTCAATTTAACCTCCATACTTCAATAACTTCAATACTTGATACTTTGGTAAAGACAAATCATGCTAAAAGAACAAAAAATTCAAGCCTAGGGAAGCAGCATAAGCTTAACAAGAACCTTCAGTGAAGAAGAAACAAAATGTAACTAGTCAAAGATGAGATTTCCAAAGTTTGCCAGTTAAACATAGCCATACACTGAAAGATTCACAATTCTGCAAGTCATATATTTGCACTAAAAATAGAGTGTCCTAAAGAGGTACAAACCAACACACTGGGAACACCAATCCCATCCCAAGTTGCAAATGAGTTTGCTGCTCTTACTCACATTGTGCGGCCCTTCTGACATGGGGGTACTCCCACTTCCTTCAGGCTGATATTCATGGAAGGATACTGGCACTTCTCCAGGCTGCGGAGATATTTGATTCTGGTAAGTAAGGACCTACATATCTTTGAAGCATAGTGCTGTTGATTTAGGAACAAGCTTTCTTTATGTCATATAAACAATGAATCCTATCCAAGTACATCAGTGAAGAGATATACTTAAATAATGCATTTTTTTGTTAGCCAAATCCTTCCTCCTTTACTCCTACTAAGTAGAATTTCACTCTTTGAATAAGTGAAAGGAATTGATGGAATAAGGTATAAAATGGCAAAATTAAGCATTTATGCTTATACCTGCAGGTGTGCTTGGTCTAGATACAAGTGAGCTAGATACAAGGAGCTTCTTCCTCCTTGCTTCCAAGAAAAAAGAATCCGCACTCTGCATTGCTATTCACTGCTGCCAGCTGAGTGATTCCCAGGTGAAATACTTCCTCTATCCCTGCTAGCAATTGCAGTTGCTGGAGAACTGCAAAGCTCCCATGGTCTTCAGCAGTGCTGGAATTTCATACTTGATATGGATAGAAACCTAGAAATCGGGTCACATCATGGAAGTATGTAGCAAAAGATAAATGAGAGCATAAGTAACGCTACTCTTGTTTCAGGCCTTGATTCTTTAAATCTTATGTACAGTGAAAGCTCACAGGTAAGCCCATGTTTAAATGTTTTCTTCAATACAAATTCAAAGCAATTTAGGAGTTGGTGATAAACAAAATTAAAAGCAAAACAAAACTAGATAAAGGCCACAGAAGTAGCCTTACCTTAGGTGTCTTCAGGGTCAGGTTGCACGCTTTAAGTTCTTTGGTGGATCCAAAGAGCTGTCTGAAAACCTTTCCTTTCCTTCAGCTATGAACCAGTTTTGCTGCCAAAGGGTTTGTATAGAGGAACCACATCTGCAGATGCTTGTTCAGCCACTGTAGCCCTTCTGAGTTATACTTCTTCACATCTGTTGCACATTACATTAATGATGCTGTTTGGTTACTCACCATCATTTCAAACCAGCTGTTTTGGTCACATCGTAAGGAATTTGTACCACTGCAATGTGTTACGTCCAAACTTGTATTAGGAATTGATTTGGTCAAATTACATTTTTATGACAACGGTTATGCAAGATCAGCTTCATATTACCTGCTGCTTCAAGTTATCTCAGCTGGGACCAGGAGATGCGCACCAGTAGAACTTAGAAAAGGATTTGACCCACTTTTACATTACAGCAATATTAATAAATGAGCAAATATTCTCTGAAAGCATATGCTGCATGTTTGCAAAAGACAGAGAGCTTCCAAGTTTTGTCATACACTGGTTCTTTCATGGCCCCCTAAACAAAAAATGAGCAAGCAAACAAACAAAAAAAACTCTAATATGATTAAACTAGAACAAAAATGTAGTGTTTTAGTTATGGTGCATGTTTACAACAGGACAGGCAACCATAATTTAATCTGTATTGTCTATATAAAACATTTATTTTAAGCTCTATAATGATATTATAGAAATACATAGAATATTTGATAGAGTGCATTTAGTGTACTCACTGTGAAAATAAAACACATTTATTAAGACAGGTATTCTTTATGTCCAAACTTTTTTTTTTAAATATATGCACGTCTTTGCTTTGCAGTATTATGTTACCATGAAAAGCAAAATACCAATATACTGTTCTCTGCTCCTCACCAAAATCTTCATGTTCAGATTTCCCTGGACCATCAAGGGTGCTCACCGCTGTGAAATACTTTATAAAAAAAATCCCAAAGTACTTCGATTTGTAGATTTCTTATATTTGTTTGCATTCATGTCTAGTGCACATAGCTTGCCGCTCAATTCTCCACGTGCCTTCTTCGTAAGTACAGTGACATATAGTGCATTCATCAGTTTTCACCTCTCGGCCTGCTGGAATGACAAGGGTTTCTGCAAAGCAGTTTGGGCCTAAAAAAAAGAAAGAGTTTATTATGTGACACCTATCGCATGCTCGCACCCAGCGTAGTCTAGCTGTACTCTCAAGCATGGAAAAGCTAATGCAAAGTAAGCAACACTGGACATGTTAAATGAACGTGAGCATCGCATCTGTAAGTATTGTAGACTATTAGAGAGGCGGCTATAAAGATTATTACTTTCCTGCACTTTGGAAGTGTCACATTCTGTGTAATATTCAAAGTATCAGAGTAGTTTATTTTCCATTTAATGAGAAAATATTTTGCTTCCATTAGAACTGAATAGCTCCAGCACTGTCTGTATAAAAACACTTTTCACATATAAAATGAAAAACTCCATTTTATGTAAGTCAGCAGACATACAAACTCTTTCTTTCACAGTACACTGTAACAAATTCATTTCCAAGGATCAGGCAGAACAAGCGCACAGCAGCACGTTCACAAGACAAATCTGATCCTTTCTAAAGATGTCAGCCTCACATCCTTCTGCAGCAGCAGGCTGCAAGTGCTGTATCAGCTCTAGCTCCACGTTAAAGAAAATCCTTGAAAAGCAAATGAAATGCCTTGAAAATCCACAGACACCTGTAAAACAGCACTAAGCCCTATACATCCCAGACATGTATACTGCCAGCTGCTCCCAGGAGGACAGCACTTTCCTTGAGGAAAGCCAGAGCTCAGCTTCTGCAATGGAGATTGTCTATTTAACAGCACTGGGTCCGAGCGTTCCCCAGAGCAGGACACACGGTACCAACTAGCAAACATTGAGCTGAGACAGCTGAAACTCATGACAGAACAGTGGTGCACAAAAGCTTATCAATCCCTTTGCCAAGCAGGGAAATAAATCACAGAAGAGGCTCAATCTCCCACTGCCAGTCATCAATCATAAGAACTAAGCCAAACGTTATGGCTAAAGCAATTTATTTATTTATTTATTTTAAAGTGCTCTCCCTGAAAGCTAAAGGCAGACACAAGCTGCACTTTTTATAAAGTACAAACCAAATGGCTCACAAATCAATTTTAACAGTTCTCTCCTTGGATCAGACCGTGTGTTTTGTGCACTGACACAGCAGCCCAAGAAGTATGTGCCAGGCTGACAGTGATGAAGATATTTCCCACTGAAGAGTCATCCCTCTAGAGAGCACCCGCAAGACTTGCAGAAGTTTATGTCACCACTTTAATTCTCTCAATATTTAGTTCACCATCTTGCAGCAGCAATACTGTAGACTTCCAAACTCTGGAAGTCTACAGTGCTCTCATTAGCACTTTGACAGATTTCTGTTTTGATGTATAGAGTTCTCAATATTTTTCAGTTACATGCAGGATTCTTTCTGTCACTAACAATTTTCCATCATGCCAAGATGGGTTGATCCCCACAGAAGAAAAAGAGTCCCTATTTTGCATACCGTCCTGTAGTAGCTATTTCATTTTAAAAGCTGTGAAAAGAAATGCTAAAAAAAAAAATTAGAAGTAGAATTTGTATAAGGTCTATAGGGAACTTGAGATTTATATAAAATGCTATTTAAAAGGCAGAAGAACAAAAATGATGTTTTCGGTGTAAGAAAAAAACAGGGATCGAAGTAAAACCAGTGCAGCAAATGTCATTTCTTAGGATTCCAACCCTAAATGCTCCATTCTCACTTAGAAGTATTTGAATGCCAAGGGTGACTTTCCTTCTGAAATCAGAAATGTATTTAATGTAAAGACAGAACAAGCTAGCCCTAAATTCTTAAACTATTTTAATAGGTGTCAAATAATACTGTTGCTAAAAAGCTATAGAAAGAAAATAACCATCTACTTGAGAAAGGGAACTCTACAAAAATATGTGGCAACAACAAGGTAAGTTACTGAGCAAGCTTTTTTTTTTTTTTTTATATGGCTATTCTGCAGAAAATTACCTTTTTAGGGTTCTACATTTAAACACATCATTATTGTAACTGCACATCCTAGATATTATTCAGAATGGCAGTAGTCATTATTTGAATGCAAGGCATCCTTGCCTTACATTTTCCTTTGTGCTCTTGGAAGCTAAATGTAAGGAAGTTTTGTGAATTTAGTATTGTGGTTAATGTTACATAAAAGGTCGTCAATGAAAAGGCTGGGCTAGCTATATTACAGGAACGCTTCCATGCACTTAAATGCCCATAAAATATAGTGCCTGAACACAGAAAACAGTTCTTCAGCCCTCCTTTCATGATTTCTCTGATTGCTAAGACCTCTCTTTTAGGGAGAAACTTGACCTTCAGCCTTTCCCCCAAGTCTCACTCAGTCTTGAAGCTTTGGCTTTGGGGGCTCCTCCGCAGCCCGAGGAGCTGGTCACTAGCTCCTTTTCCCTTCTCCCCCTGTTGCAGCCACAAAAATGGGACTTACCCAGTTGCAGGTGCCAGCGGAGCACCCAGCCTGTGGGTGGCTTTCAGGGTGGGCACCCATGGGGCTCCAGCAGCCACCTCCGCCCTAGATCTGCCTAAGAGAGGACAGCAGGACCCGGTGGGATCTGTCACTTGGGCAGATGATGCTGGTGAACCACCTAACACAGCCCTATGCCACCTCCTTCCAGGAGAGAGCCTGAGAAAGCAAAGATTTGAAGTAGACCCTGGGAGCAGAAGAGCAGCGAGTTTTCTACACTGCCATTTTTCCCACTCTCCTGTGGGAGAGAGACCTCTCCTCCAAAATCAGCCAACACAAGGTGCCCTAATGGCATTTGCTGAAACTGCAGCTTTGCTTAAAACTGGGCCATTTGTATGGATGTGGCAAGTTTTGCAACTTCTCATCACAAAAGGCAAGGTATTTTCCAAGTTTTAAAAAAGTTTGTGAAATTATCTGCCTTAGGACATAACAAGCATCTCAAGATAAACTGAGGCTCTTCTAACTCCAAAGTGCTGCTCAGTTCTCTCATTAATTGTTCCAGATGCAGTATTAGTGAACACCAATAGCAGGGAAGGCGAATCTCAGATCCCTGGTCTGCGTAGCAGGTTGCCTTCATTTCTGGGCTTGTCATTATCATCACTGCTCTGCCTGACTTTAGCATCTGCTACTAGTTCAGCTTGACCCTGTTTGATCTGTGGTCAGTCTCAGAGAAAGCAGCGGTGCTGCGCATCTTCACGCAGATGAAGTTCTCACCATCTCACTCTTAAGAGTGGCAGAAAATTCAATATGAAATATTGCACCAATTCCAAGCGCAGTGTGAAATCCACCACAATAGCATTTGTTTTTCCCAAAGTTTCCCCTGGCTCTGTCAGGCTCTGCTTGAGCCCAATCACACTGGTATCAATGCAGAGATCACTTTCCTAGGGTGAAGGCAGAGGTTTGACTGCTTCTGTGAGCAGCAAATTCTGCGAATATTCTCAGCTCCCACCTTGAGCAGGGGACTGGGTCTTCCCATAACTGAAGTAACAAATTCTAAATTCCAAAACAACAGTGATATTGGCACCTCAGCAATTAGGAGAGCATATTTGGTGGTTGATTCATTCAGACTTTATAATTGGCTTCTCCTCCCTTACATGCTTAAAGGCTTAAAAAGTTTAAAAACCTAACACCATTATTGGGGAAAATGTGACCATGGCTATTTGCCTTCTTTTTCCTCCAAAGTCCTTATGCTGGTGGTGTGAAAAGCTTCCAGTGAGTTACGTTTTATGCTTCAATGTTGATAAATGCAACAATTTAATTAAAATGCAAATTATGTTATCTCCGAAGAAAACAGCCGATACCAATTATCAGCAGCGAAGGCCCAAGCCGCTCACCTCCGTGAGCGAGAGCACCTGTAACCTTGGCAACCTCGCAAGGAGCCCCCAGGCGGCCGCTCGTCGCCTCACACAGAACTGCAGCGGCGCTCGCAGCCCCGTCGAGTTCCTCCAGCCCCCCGTCTGCACACGCATGGGCTGCCAGCGATCCCCATACGCAAGGCGCACACAGCAACTTGATAAACCGCGCGCCAGTCGGCTGTTTCTGTTGCGCACGGAACCAAATTAGGGACAACCTGCTCAACTGCGAGTCAACGTGCTTGCCCGGAGAATAAGTCAGGGCAGATTTTAGCCGATTAGAACCACAGGGACAACACCTGTAATATAGTGCTTTGATCTAAGACTTATTCAGGCCTTGGCTTTAAATTAAACTGCCCTTCTAATATGGCTGCCCTTCTAATAGCTCTTTGCAACAGTCAAGCAGATAACTCTTACATTAACCGACAGCACACCTATCTGCCTGCGTACTTCTAATATATTCATCACTACGGTATTTGCGAATGGCAGAACCTCAATGTTTAGCTTATCTCCTTTCTACTTGCTCCTAATTCGATGGAGAAATTTCCAGTCCTTGAACATAAAAAAAAAAAAAAAAAAGGAATCCTAGACTTCATCCTGGAAGTCATGATGTTATGTAAGAAATAAACACACTAGGTTGGATCAGAGGTCCAGTGGCATCTGGGAGCAACCAAAAGGAGCTGTGTAGGGAAGGGCATGGACACAGAGCACTGGTTCCTAAAATGTACACCCAGCTTCTAACATTTTCTGAACCAGAGACTCGAAAGTGGCTCTTTAAAGGATTTCTTTTTTGATTAAACTCTCCATTGCCGAACGCATGCAAACTTCTACAAGATGTGGTCACAAGGAGGTCCACAGGGTACAATAGTTTGCCTGACCCCTTCCCCACTGATTAATTACATTTGCTACTCTTTGCTGTCCTGGAAGAGGCAATAACAGGCCAATTTCTAGACCTTTATAATAGCAATCCTCTCTCCCATCACCTCTTCTGCAGCCTGAAGGGTCCAGGTGTACCTTCATCCTTGCTGACCTCTCCAAAAATCTTCCTTTTCTCCTGAGACGTTTCTGGGGTGTGAAGGCCAGACCGACATGCCGTATACAAGCTACAAAAACACCATGGACTTGCACAGTAGCAGGGTGATATTACTTTACCTGTTTGTTCCATATTTCTCCTGAATTCCTAACATCATTTGCTGTTGTGACTGCCAGTGACAAAACTGCGCTGAAATTATCACTATTGTATCACAGATAAAAATCTTATAGAAATAACAGTTTTGTTTTATGCAAAGAAACTCTCAAAATGCCTCTGCTACAGAAAACTTTCACTTTCCAGCAACATTACGGATAGCGACACCATTCCTATAACTTCAGAAGCACTCAAATGAAGGAAGAGCTTTGTATTTCATCATTCAGATCTTTTTGCTTTCTGATGTTTCTGTACTTCCTACAGAATTCTCCCTTTTTTTTTTAGAAAGACTAATGAAACACAGATTTCTTTTTTTTCCCTTTTCTGTTAAGATGTAGACAAGCTTCCTACTTCTTTTCCAAACTGTCTGACCCTGTTACCAGGATGACACAGGACTTTTCTCTGAGCTCACAGTGACACCCGGGAGTTAAGGGTCAAGCCATGGAGACAGGATTACTGTGCTTGGCTCTGCACACTGCACTTCAAAAGACACCAGCCTTCCTTTGGATTACAGAGTCCCTTCCACTCTCAGAGCAATCCTGAGAGGGATTTTGAAACACGCTAACACAAAGCGGCAAGAAAAAACAGAACCAGCCACACAGCTCACACAAGATGCATTGGCAGAGCCTCCTTCATCCTTCCCTATCTCATTGCTTTCCCAAAGATGGTATCTGCTCCTACTTTGTTTCATCTCAATCCCTAATCTCTTCTAAAGAGACAGTATATCCCAGCCTGACTTCTTCCATCTTCTGGGAAACATTAGCTTGGAAGACAAAAGCACAAAAAGCAGCCAGCAAAAAGTAGCCTGTGACTGGTTCTGAAGACTTCACCTCTGCTACTGGCAACTCTTCCCCTTGGTGCCACTGAGTTCAGCACCTCTGGATATGACTCAACCAAGTCCCAGGGAAAGTTTTCTGCTACAAAGGAAGGATTCACGTGGACCCAAATTTAAAAGCAATCTGGGACTTTGGAGTCCCACTGCGACTCCACTTAATAGTGATAAATGACTATTTCTGTGGTTTATCAATGCCTAAAGACATGCATGCAGAGAGAAAATAACATCGCAAACATCTTCAGAGACTTCTCACAAACGCATATATGTGACAGAATGAAAATAAAGGCTCCCATCCATTTGCAATTTTCCCTAGCTGCTAGGGTCATTAACCAATAGGCAGCACGCGCCACGTGGTATCTTTTTGAAAAGCAATGTTTTGTTCACACTAGATAGAGTCTTGGTGCTTTTAAGGCAATAATAACAACAATAATAAAAATATCATTTCCATTTTTAGGGTCATCCTTTTTAGATAGACAGGAAAAGGATAGACTGAAAGAAAATCTGCCAAAGGGCAAAAACAATTAAAAATAACATTTTGCCACGTAATTTGGAAAAAAAAACTAGCAGCATCTGCTGCAAAGAGACAGAAGAAAGCTCAATGAAGTTCTTGTGTAGCAAAATGGGCTCATCGTGTGCCCTATTTTACTGCTATGAAAACACAGGTATGAAATCGAGAGTGTTTACTCAGAGTAAGTCTTGGTGTGCGCGTGTGTGTTTTAATATTGAAGATAAAAGGAGCCATAATGTTATTTAGAGTTGTGTTTTAAAGACTCGGCTTTTGAGATGCACAAGCCTTGTTTTGTGATTATGTTTTACTGTTTTATTCTTAATTTATCATATGTGACAGAAATATTGATTAATGTTTTGGTCTGCCTCCAACCCTGGAAATGGGAGAAGCATATGAAAATTCAACAGAATATAAAACAAAGCAATCAGAGCCAATGAAATTATCCTTTTCGCCACCGATTCTTCCAAAGCCTGATTCTCCATTTCACTTTGTGGTGACATTAGCATCTGAGAAATGAAAATGTAAAAAGCTACTAAAAGCAGGGCAGCACAATTGCTTTTGCACAGATATAAATTACTTCATAAGGGAGCAGACGGGAGCAGTCCATAATCCTGACAACAGCACCGTCCCCTCGGATTTCCACGTGCATTCAGAGCGGAGAATTTTAGATATCTGCTTTTTGTATGCTGAACAAAAAGCAGCCAAGGCACATCGAACACAACGCAGTCAAATACCCTATGAGCCAAACAGAAAGACTTGGAGCATAAAAGGGGCCAATTAAATAGGAGGCTCGAGTGTCATAACAATAAGCTACATCAAACAACCTCCTTTATCAGAAAAAAAAAGAGAGAAAGGCTTGAATACTCTACTTAAAATGATTTTCAAAAGTCCTAGGATTTGTAAAGAGATATTGTGCTCCCCAAGAAGCTGGGAAACTGCACCAATTAGGCATGAGCTGAACACTGTGTGCATCTTGCAGAAAACTATGTAAACACTTTGAGGCCAGCAAGGAGCCTATCAATTTTTTCACAACCCGCCACCCTCAGGAGCTGGTGCAGTTTGTTTGCAGACGAGCTCGCTGCCTGCCCACTCGCTGCTCGGCACCATGGCCGTACATGCCTTAAACTTGCAGAAAACAGTATTTCTGCTCGGCTTTTAACAGAATTAAATCTTATTCTCATGGCGAAATATCAGTTTATTCCTCAGTCTGAGCAAACCATGTGAAATGCCTTCATTAAAAGACCATACCCACACTATCCTAAAAAACATGATGCAAATTTAAATGGACTTTGCATGTCCAAGAGCACGTGCTATGGCGGAGTAATTTTATGCATCAGGGAGTTGCTGCAAAGCCTGGAACGAAAAGCGTATTCTAGTTAGCCAAAATACTGCAGCACTAGTCAGCTGTGCTATCAGCCGGGCTCGCTAGGGCACCAGGAAATGTGCAGTAACACGTGGCAGTGCATGCATCCTCAAAAACTTAATAAATATGTGTTTAATGAAAGGGAACTGCAGAATGCTAACGAAGAAAGAGATTTGAGAATTAAGGAAAAAAAATCCCTAAAGACTTTCACTAAATTGAAAGCTAAAGTGGAAACAAAGTACAGCATAATGCTGCTTTGGCAATCAAGAAAGCAAGTCAGGGTATTTTGCCAGTCGCTGTAACACACAGGATAGTGGGAATCTGCCGCTCAAGGATGGCCAACGTGGCTCACTACTACAAGGAATTACGCAATTAAAATGGCAAAACATTTGCAATCGAGCGCCAGCTCCTATTTAACCCCACTTTGGAACCAATATAGCAAGCTGTATTTTTTCTAAATCTTTCTGACTGAGAATTATTTGAATCAAAACTCTGAATCTTAAGAATTCAACTCCAGAAAGGCAGTTGCAGGAGCCAACAAAAACTTTCCTGGTTCAATAGCTTCCTGGCAAAATGAGATTTTTTCAAGGGTTTAGCATTTGGTTGTTGCTTGCATTTTTATATTTGTTTGAGGCTTTTTTGTTCATTTGTTTGCTTTACTTATTTCCTTAGAGGCTTGTCTACATACACACACACCAAAAAAAAAAAAAGAAAATCTAGCCTTTCACTACTCTACTAGACTTGACCTGCTCTGGCCGTACTAGCATAGCTCTCTCTGCTTAACCTACTTCTAAAGTGATACCTGCCAAGTTGCAGAAGGCCATTTCCAGACTGAAGCTACAGAGTTAGGCACTAACAGATTTGTTGGAGGCACATGGCGAGAGCCCAGCCAGAGCGGTCCCCCAACGCACACGCGACCCATCACTTAGTCGTCTGCGTGACCAGGTGCTACCTAGGCCTGGAGGCATCTCTTAGAAGAGGGACTCGTGCGAGCAAGTGCCCAGGAATTGCTCAGTGAAATGCCCCCAGGCACTACAGCTGTTCTCATCTCCAATACTTCATTGCTATAATCCAGTTACCCACTTTCCTTCCCCTCTTACGCTCCCAGAAAAACCCTGGTTCTGCCCACCATGTGCTTCCCCTTCCTGCAGACATCCATCACCCCACTCTGTCGCTGCCTTCTTGAGATGAGAGCTATAACTTTAATGCCTCAACTGCTCAGTTATCCATTTGGCGCGCGAGGCAGCAAATCGGTTTCAGTGAGGACAGCGTGCAGTAGAAACCTCTCCTAAAGCTAAGTGGACTAAGATTTATTTAAAATGTACCAAAACAAAACTGCTCCACTAAGGACTTTTGTATTCAAGCTCAATGACTTTCTCTCCCCCTTCTAACTTTTTCAATTATAATGTTTCCAAGAATCTGCCTTCTAAAAGTGGATAAATAATATAATTTCCTGTGGGGAAAGAAGGGACAGGAATCAATCTTGAAAAATGAATTACAATTGTTGGTACATCATATAACACTTTAAAGTATGACGAACTCTGACAGCATCCTTTGCCATTCACTTTCAGCCTCACTTACTAACAGGGCGGCTGAGGGGTAGGAGCAGTGAGAAGCCAGAAGATGGAAAGATGGTTCAAGGCAAAGGTGTGCAAACTGCTGAGGTTGGAAGAAAATGAAGTGTGGTCACTGCACACTTGGAGTTCATCTCTGTTACACAGGTCCTTGAAACTGGGAAGAATCATCCTGAGAACAATCAAATTTGTACATATATTTCAGCTGGGTCAAGGTCTATTGAAAAACATCTTAAGATGATGACGATATAGCTAAGGAGTTTTCCATCAGTATTCCCGCTGCTGATTTTTAAGCTACACCAATGGACACAGTTCGCATAGTTAGACATCAACCCTAACATCACAAGGAAAAATACTTTGGCTAGGAAAAAGCCATAGTTCATCTAGGTCCACACAATGCAGATGTACCTTCAAAAAAGGGCACATTTTAAAAAATTTGATCTTTTTTCTCATTTCGGGGTGCATCGTTTTAGCAAAGAGCAGTTTACAATCTCAGCGGCAGAAAGTCATGTAATGAGTGACACAAGGATGTCTCCTCTTTTAAGGAGTAAGAAACAGGATGCCCCTAATCATCATCATCACCATTTAAACGTTCTTCCACTCAGCAGAAAGCACATGAAGGTACAGGCACCACCACTGTTGCTGATGCTACTCTTCACAGGAGGCAGTCATCATGCTCCATCAAAGAGATGTTCATAAAATAAAATAAAATAATCAAACTAGGTCTTTCGTTAAAATAATAGCCCATAAAATTGCCCTGGCAAAAAGCTAACTGGCTTCCAGGCACAGGGCCCCCAAGGCAGCCAAGCCAGCACAGGGAGGTTGGGCTGCTTCCCAGATCTCTCTCTTTTTCTGTCTTTTTCTTTGTTTCTCGAAAACATCATACCTCTGGAGCGGATACTCAAGCATGAAGCTAGTCCTTGTATTTACAGTAATAGAATTACTGTAAACTTATTCTTAAATATTTCCACATATAATAGGTTTCTTCTTGTAAAATTATCTCCAAAGGCAAGTATTATGGAAATAAATTCTGGAGGAAAAACAGCTGGTGCTTTTATGTTTATCTGAAAGCTATGTTTGCTTTCTCCTAGGCAAAACCAGAGCCTTAGGAAATCACAAATGATCCCCAAGACACTTGAACTGATTTTCATAAAACTCAGATTAATGCAATGGAGAGAGATACTAAGTAAATAGAAAGTGGCAAAGCTGAAAAATACATTTTACATTTGTAATGAATTTGTTACTGCAAAATAGCCTACAAACAACAATTAAAAGCTCGATTTATGATTATACTGTCACCCACCCTATCTGTCTTTAGGGTATTCTTCTACTCTATTATAGTAAAAATGATCACTTCACACCTACTGCACACCCAGCATACAGAAGACCAGGGCAGCTGGTGTGGAATATAAATTACTCATTTACAGAAAACCTCTAGAATGCAAACTATATTAAAAGAAGGGACACTAAATTACGGAGCAGCTCAAAGTATTGCAAAATATGTGAAATTCTGAGACATGGAAAGTGAAAAGAAGGAGAACCAGCCTCCCAGGGAAGGTGGAGTATTGGCCTCAGAGGAAGAAACCATCAACTCCTCTGACTCCTTCTCCTTCATACTGTGATTTATCCCTGCGCCATCTTCCTCGGGGACTTAACTTGCAAAAACTGTCTTTGCACTTTGTACCCGAAGCTTTAGTAGCACAGGATGTACTTGTAAATTCTATAGCCATTAATGTGTCTGTAATTTCCTCTCTATGGGAGATTTTATGTATAAACCACTGAAATCTGTGTATTATTCACATTGTGCATAAATCACTCCTGTAAGGAATCTTTGCAGCCTGAAAGCTTTGGATATGTTTTTTGAGAGAATGGAGATGTGGTCAGGAGAGAAATTTTAAGGGGAGCCTCATCTCCACTAGAGAAGAGCAGGGAACGCACTTAATCTGGAGGAATGAACATACAACCTGCAAGCATCAAATAGCTTCTTAAGAGGCTTATGATATCTAGACTGATTTCCTTGCATCTGAGTTTCTATATTTTTCTCCTTTTCTGCATTATAAACTCTAAAATGTTTACATTTTAGATAATATTTTGTTGCATTTTATTTAGCATACAACCCCACAACTTAAATCCCCACTCTGAATTTGGAAAACAGTCATTAAAACTGCAATATATAATTTTCTTTCTCCAGGACCATTTAGAGCTTTGCTTGATGGTCCAAATAATGACTTGCACTCAGCACAAGAATTTCCAGAGCATCTTATCCCTGCATTTCACTTTGTTAGCTTCTCTTTGACTGAACTGGTGTAAATGCACTTTAAGTGCATGGAAACCCTTTGACAGCCACAAGAAACTGGGCAACGACTCCACGATTCAACTGTATTTTGTATGGAAAATTACCTACATCCCTTATAGAGTCTTCACCTAATAATTTCATCGAGCTAGACTAGCTCTTGCATGACAAAGGGCAGCTGAATTCTTATTCAGAGGATGAACAGCTGAAGCCCTCAATAATAAGGACTTTCTCCTTTACGATGCCTTGCAGCCATGGATTTCAGCACGTCTTGGGACTTACATGCTGTAAGATTAGTCAGAGCTCTAGGAACTTGTACTTTGAGGATCTGTTTTCTTAAGCACAAGCATAGTGCTGATCTTTAATACCTTTTTTCCATTATATTTCAAGAAAGTGAAAAATCACTTAAATCCTTCTGTTGAAAGTGACATTTTTTCTTAAAACTGTAGTAGAGAGACACGAACCAATTTCTAACAGCCATTTAATATATTCTTGCCATCTAAAGCGAATGTGAAAATATCTTTTCTTCATGTTATTAGACAAGACAACGCAGAGTCATTTTATTTCTAAACTGCAAAAAAAATAAACCCAGAAAACAAGCAAAAAAAACAAAACCACCACCAACAACAAAGAAAAATCATTTTAAGGGAAGTCCTGACCACAGTGCTGTGAAGAGGCTTAAGTGCTTTAAGCTTTAAGATAGGCTAAAGCATTTTGGAAAGGCAGCTTTTATAGCGAATTTGTATAATTCCTGTCAAACTACACCAAGGAGTTAAAATCCATCAAGGAATTGTCCCTCAAGTACAATTGTCTTGATTTCTACTGTAAGAGGAAAACCGCTCGAGGTAAAAACTTACCAACAGCAGGACAAAATAATCCAGCTGCAAAGATAAGATTCTCTGAGGGAATCATATGCAAGCAGAAGCAACTGCTCTCCAAAATGCCTGCAATAAAAACTGCAGTTCAAGGCATCTTCATCTTTGGCTAATGCTGCAAACACCAGACTGTCAAAGAAAATTGACACAAAGTCAAAATGCCCTAATCAAACTTTAACAATCAGATTGATAAATTTAAATTTCAGATTTTTAGCCTTCTGGGCACGTTGTGTCATTTTCCCTTGGCACAAAGTTTTAGCAAATAAAACCACTCTACACCTGTAATTATGAGAGCCATATTTTAGGTAATTATGCCCTATTTATTCCTACTAAATAAAACTACGTTGACAAGTAATGATTGAATGCAAATACGGGCAGTCAGAAAGAGGCAAACTCTTGAAACAGGATAAAGCATCAGATACAATGGAAGGCATCAGGAAAAAGCTTTGCTTTTTATCACTTGGGGCCTTCCTCATCTCAGGCTCTTTTCTTTTCAGGGTAGAACTTTTAAAAGAGACACTCGGTCACTTATTTTCCCTTTATAACTACCCTATTATAAGTTCTTCCGGCACAAGACACAGCTTAAGAAAAAAAGTTTCTAATACATCTAATACAGGCTTCTTGTTAAAAGAAGCCTGTATCCACGTCTGGGCTGCTAGACAGTGAGAAAAACTGTCTAAAGGAAAGGGCTAGCCTGCCTAGCTCTGTTTGACAATATTCAACTCATTAGGGGTAGCCTTCCCATGGCTTGGTTTCTTGCTTTCTTGTTTATTTCCAATTAAAGGAAATATTTTAAGGGAAGCTCCCTACTGCCCTAATTTTCTCCCTGAAGTTGCCATCATGCAGACACTGAAGTCAGAAGACGTGGGCATCCCAGCCATAAATTGAAGGGGCAAGTTGCAAGAAACTCTGGAAAAGAGCAAATTTCATGCCTGCTGGGACAGCCGAGACCTGCCTTCAGGTGGTCTCACCTGAGCACCTTTGGGGACATTCAGGATAGCAGACTTTCTGTATGGGCTGTCACGGGCTGGTGCCAGATTCCGTCAAATCGGGCTGCCAGGCTGAAGCACTGCCAAGTTTGTACTTGCAAATCTGCACATCTGCGCCCTCAGGAAAGGTAGCCTGAGGAACTAGAAATCCTGCCACAGAGGTGACACAGGATAAATCAAATTTCTTCCTTCAGACACCAGGGCACAGCACCCCACGTCTCGGACTCAAAAGTACCAGGACACAACCAATTCGGTGCTCCCCACCAGCAATATCTAAATAAGTATCTCTCTCCTTCCCCCCCCCCCTTTTTTTTTTTCCTCCAGAACTAACTGTTGCATGAAGATGTCAAAGCAGTTCCTGTAAAATGCCTGGTATATATTGTGAATTGTTTCTTTCTGGAAACCTTTGGGTGCCAGAAATTCTCAGCATCTTAATGATAAAATCATTTGAGAGCACTCACGTAGCTTTGAGCCTCTTCACCTCAATTCCTCCTTTTTAAAGATTTGTTTTAAAGGATTACTCAAATAAACAACATAGCTGATATTTAAAAAAACCTTTAAATTCTTTTTTTTCCACCCAGCACACTGCATCATGTCAAACTTGCTGGTGTCACCCTACTCCCTGACTTTTCTCTGAGCTTATGGTTATAGTTTCATGACATGCAGATAATGCCAAAGTATGTTCTTGAGTGCACGACCAGAGCTGGTATTTAAAAAAAATCATAAAGTCAGATATGACCTGATGTGTTGCAGGAAGCTTTCTATGATCAATAGAAAAAAAAAGATGGAAATAAATAGGAAAATGATCTTTAACTACATAAATTGAGAAATTATATCTTTTACATATATTATATGTGATATAATATATATATTTACATACAATATTATGTATTATATGTTATATAAGAATATAATGAACATATCATATAATCAACCTTAAGAAAATCAGCTGTACAGACTGCACAACTTTCATATGTATAGTCAGAAAAGGATTTAAACAACAAACAAGATAAGTTTTATATAAAATATTTTGCTTTGTTAACCCTTCAACAGCAATCTTGCCAAAAAGATTTTTGAAAAATGGAAAATTTTAGTTTTATTTGCTTTTGATGCAGGTTTTTCTGTCTTCTTATATTTCCCTCTTTTCTACACTCTTATTAAACAATGAAAGCAAGAAGTGGGAAAGTGGGAGAGAAAAAGAAGTAGGAAAAGCATGCCTACTTTCAGCAGAAAAACTTTTAAATCTGAAAAGGAGAGAAACAAACAAAACAAAACACAGACACACATATGGGGTATCCATCCATCACTCCAAGGTGCCACATCCACCCACCAGGCATCAGGTTTCAGGACAGAAGGGTTTTATTTTGGGGGGGCGAATGAGCAGAATGATCTAAACAACCTGGCTTTCCAAACCCATGACATCAAGGGGTGTTTTTACTTCACCAATATGTTACATTTGGCTACAATAATTCAAAAACCAATCAACTGCAAATAGGAAAGTTTGCTGCTGCTTGATACGGACGCAATCTTCTTACATTTACAATTTCTATACTTATTTGAAACTTGCATATCCAATGGATACAGGAAGCCAGTAAAATTCTGCATGTACCAGCCATAAACTTGATCTACTGTAAATCAAATGTGAGGTATAAGAACCTTCAGCTCATACAACATTTCCTTACACGTAGGCTTTGTGGAGATGAGAATATACTGAAGTCTCATTCAAATGCACAGTTCAGAAGAGAGAAAGAAGATCACTGTGTGCTTAATGTTCAGTAAAAAAGATGTGTGTTAGGCGGTATGTGCAACTTCTACAGCTCTTTCTGTGTGAAGGGGGCACACACATCAGCATACACACCAAACGCTCAAACTACACAGAATTTTTTTAAATTGCTGTACAACATGAAATAAAATGCTGAGCACCCATACACACAGATATAAGGGCAAGTCACATCCACCATAGCTCCTGCAAAGTAAAAACTGTTGGTTTCAGCCAGAAATCATGTAGAATAGTAATATCCTGTTAGAGCCCCAACCAAGATACAGTGTACTAATGTATAATAAATCGTGTTCTACCACAATTTAAACAAACAAGAAAAAAAAAAAGAAACCACAGATGAAGGAAGAGAAAGAGGATTCCCTTCACATCATTTAATTAAGGCAAGTTCTAAATTTCTAATAATTTGTCTTATGAAGGAAGAGAAAGAGGATTCCCTTCACATCATTTAATTAAGGCAAGTTCTAAATTTCTAATAATTTGTCTTATTACATATATATGAAACCTGTCTTACTAGTATCTATACAGTATCTCTCTCAAGTTGGTAAAGCTCAGAGGCCCTGATTTTATTAGCAGAACAACTTGCACCAAAAGCATCATATCAGCTTTTCCATCAAAAGCTGCCCACATCAGACCTTTACACTGCCTATAGAAATAACATTAAATGGTACTAGCTTGCACACAGCGGGATGGGAATTCAGTGGAAAACCAAGAGAAAAAACACTGGACATGCGGAATCGGACTTGCATTTATTTTCACATTGCTGCTAGCTCAGTGCATGATGCAAACTGACACAGACACCAAGTAGTCCTGGCAGCTGACTGCAAACAAAACTATATTTTGAAAATATTCCTGTCCAAAAGATTAGATGACAAAGCGTAGCAAGCCTGAAATAGTGCCACAAACATTCAGTTGCGAGAGCCCAAGGATGGGACAGTGACCTGGACTCTTGGGAAAAGAACCTAGAAAAGATATCTGCTGTGATAATATAGTCCAGCAGCAAAAAAAAAAAAAAAAAAACCCTCTCTTGCTCCTGCACAGTGGTTTATTCTCCACTTTACTTTTATGAAATCAAGTATTACCATTTTTATTGGAATTCTGTTATTCCTTATGGAGCAATTCTGAAAGCAATACTAGCAACAAATTCCAATACATCAGGAATAAAAGGACAGCTTTAAAATAAGACACCTTTTTGTTCTAAAATCCCTGGGAACTACGACAAACAAACAGTCATAGTGGCAACTGTATTTAATACATAATAACAAGAATATAAAAAAATACGAACCATTCATGCAGCATTTTGAACTACTTTATTTATTCTCCCACTGAGTAATATTAACTGTGTGTGGTAAAAACACAAATATTCCATGTCCCAAGCTCTCACTCATGGAGCAGATAGTGCAGAACAGTTATGATGATGGTCTTTTTTTTTTTCTGAAATAAATGCAACCAACTTGACACGTGAGTACCACTTTCAAGATAGTTACTGAGATGCAAACAAAACTGACACTGTGATCTTCAACTTTCATTTCAGTTACTATTACATCTCTTCACAGTGTTCCACTTAACAAAAAATAATTAACTATTCAAAGTGTAACATACATTTGAATTTCAGCAATTAAGTTCTCAACAGACACTTCTCCAAATAAATGTATAGGACAGAACAATGCACACAACTTCAGAAAAAGATGCAAGTTTCAAACTCTTGTCACCTCAGGCCATAATTTCACGGAATACTTCATGAAGTTGCCAGATCTGCAGTCACAAGGCCATTCTTGCACCTGCCAAAACCTTGAGTTGGGGTGAAATGCAAGTGAATAAGAATACAGGTATTTTCTTAGGAGTTTACATGGACACAACACAATATTTGTTTTGTTCTCTTTTTCCTGACATCAGAGCTCTTGTTAGAGACCATTGAGCGACACAGTGTAACTACACAAGCCCAAAATCCAGATGGAAGTTGAGTAGATATTTGAGATCTCAAGAGATCACTCAGATACAGGCCTTTTTTTCTAGCTGTCCTGAAGAACTTCAGAAAAAAAACCAACACTGCTCAAGCAGGTCTTGCTTGTCTGTTGACTCATCAACTAACCCCTGCCAGATGTTGCTGGTGATATGCAGACTATGCAAGGCAAACATTTGATAACTTCACTAAGAATCACCCTGAGAACAATCTTCCCTCACATAAACGCGGTGAGCAGATGTTCCAGCAGCAAACATATTTTCAAAGTTTCACAGCAAGGGCTCTAAAAGGTATTAAGAAATTAGTTCAGGGCTATTTCTAATAAAAAAAGAGCGAGCTGGACATAACAGAGTACCTGACAAACCTGCCTTAGCCCATTTCTTACAGTGGTGATAATGGCAGACGGGCCTCTACAAAAAACAGCAAAAAACCAAAGCATACAATTTGATTGACAAGAACAGTATAAGCGCTCCTAAAAACCTCCCAAGACCATCCACCTAACTTACTGGCAGACCAAATCTAGTCCCAAGAATTAATTATGTCAACAAAATATTTATACAATTTGCAGACCGTGTCCTGTTACGAGCTCTACACGAAAGGGCAAAAAATCTTTGAGCTTGCCTCATTCTTAATGTTAAAAGGGGATTTGCTGAGCTATTCCAGCATAAAATTCAGGATAGGAAAAAAAAATCTTTTGGAGCATAGAGCTGCAGGGTACAAGAACCAAAAATAGATGAAATAATATAGTTTCATCATCATCTACTGAAGAATAATTAGAACATGGGTCAGAGAAAGAAAGGCTGCAGAACAGGGCTCTCCTTTGCAAGTTCTTCTGCTTCTAACTAACTAAAGACCACTGCAACAAAATCCAGCTTCTCAAATCACCCCTATATAACAGATAACTGTTAATGCACTTCATCCTGCATATATACACAACAGGCAGAAGCTAACTGTACTATTAGTGCATTTGCAAAAAAAAAAAAAAAAAAGAAAACAAAAAATGCCTTGAACTCTGAACATTTGGACAAATATTTGTTGGCAAAGAAACTGCTTTTTGTGAATATGAGCTGAGCGCTTTCACTGTTTAAAGACTTCAGGAATTCGTATGCCAGCCCCAGAGCCCTAAATACACAATAATTATTATCAATTAACACTGCTATAAGCTTTGCTGTGGCAAACACAAATGGATTCACTCTTTACCAAGCAAAGATGGCCCCATGCAGCATACAGGAGGAGAAAAGTATCAGTCGGAGGCACTTCGTGCAGTGCAAATCTGTCCTGCCAGCTTCACAAGTCACAGATGGACGGTTAATACTAAAAGGGCAGCTGAAAATTCAGTGGATATTTGGATCATTAGCACCCCAAATTAACGTAGAGCTTTGGAAATGAATATGAATCCTGAAACAGATTTGTCAAGAAAGCACGAGTTAGCTTTTTTTTTTTTCCCCCTTTGGTATAAGGGATTCTTCTTCCATGGATTCTTTTTGAAAAGGTGACATCATGAAGAATGTGCCCACCACTCTGGGCTACCACTGAGACATGGTCATCAAAACAGAATCTGCAGACAGGCACTACCCAGAAAAGAAAAAAAAAATCAGAAATTTGTCGTCTTTGACTACAATAACAGCTGAAATTTCTACTTTCAGCTCTGTGGGATTAAAACAGATGAGTGGAGGGTGCCCACACATTCAGAAGTATGGATTGAAACAAATTTACCATGAAATATGTGCATTTGCAGTGATATTTTCTGCTCAGGACAGCTAGAACATAGAGCAATTAAAGCAATAAGGGACTACGAACCATAGGACGTACTTAAGAGATGAATCTCTGATCCTCTCATTAGCTTAGTCTAAGTAGACAATTTTATTAACATATACCCTGTTCTAGTCAATCAGTTATGAAAGTTGCACCAGAAGTAATCGCAGGAACAGTTAAGACTGTGTATGGGCCTGTGTGTGTGTATGCGTGTGCATACATACATGCATATATATACGCACATATACACACATCTATCTATAATCACTACCTTATACTGTAAAATGTATTACATTACATGTATTAATTTATATTATATACACTGCAGAAATGTAAAGAGAATGATAGAACATCATTTAAGATTCTAAATCAGAGATAAAATAGACGTATATGCTCAAAATGTTAAAATATAGAGGGAAATAGGATGCTGTCCATAAAAATCATTTTTTCTTTTATATGCTTGTCAAGATCCAGGTTTGCTCTTTTATTCTTCTTTAAAAACAACCAAACACTAAAGTGCTAAGGCTAAGGTGGTGTGGAAGTTGCAGGGAATGCACGGTTGCCCTAGAGGTCATTTCAAGCAGTTAAGAGCAGAATGGAAGGCTTATTCCCTGCAACAAGTAGAAATATAGAGTTGCTTTCTCCTCAATCCAAAAAAAACAGATGAACTATTCCCAATTATTACTGTTGGTCAAGTGAACCTTGGCAATTATTACGGAGGAAATCATGTAATATCACCACAGCTTTACTTTTTATTTATATTTAATAATTATTTAACCTATTATTCCATTCTCCAGAACCTCTGTCATCCCCAAAAGACTATTATCAGAATTTGTGGTTTCATCCTGTGCTGATTTTGAAATACACATTTTAATTTCCTCATCCCCTTTTAACGAAGTCATCAGAAATAAGAACTCTAATATTCAAATTAAAGAAAATAAAGAATATTGTAATAGTGACAGTAGTGACTGTATAGGAGAAAACATCAGTTTCTGGTCTCTATCCTCTAAAGACTGAAAACGATCCCCTGATGTCTAAACTACATTAACCACGACCTTCATGCAGGATTTGAATGTAGTAAGGTCATTCTAGGAAAACTGCAGAGAAAGAAAGAAATATTCACAGGCTTCCAATTTTAATTAATACTTCCTGATGTAACAAGCATAAAGTACGATTAGTGTGCCTGGCCTATAGAACTTCATACTGCATTTTTATTATTGACAGTAGCTTTTACCAAGTTTTAAAGCCAAAATCATTAATTTAAACCCTTAAAATCTTGACACGATATGTTTACTACGAAGTCTTAAAAATAATTGGGTCATTATCATTAAAGCTCCTTAACTGATTCCAACTTAAAAGTGATTGGAATGGTTGTGATACAATGTATAAAATGAACATGTGTTTTTTAATCCAATTTTTAATGCTATGCGATCTAAACAACCAAGACATGAAGTCTGAACTCCTTTTACCAGAGGATTTTTTCAGTTTAATGGTATTCAGTTTCCCATTCTCTCCTTTGTCCCTCTCCCTTCAACCTCCCTGTTTAAATTATGTCCCACACGCAATGCCAAGAGCTGTGAAATCCCAATCACGCTACTGGGAGCCAGATCTCTTGCCACTGAGACCCCACTCAGAACTTCCTCATTTCATGTCTTTTTCAAAATAATTGTTAGCCTCAAAACAGAGGCAAATGAATCAACATACCAAATGAATCCAAACGAAGCAAACCAAAGATTGCTTCCATTTGCATCAGAAATGAAAGACCAGAGCCAGCTCTAGTCATACGTTCATCCCTTATTCCCATGCAACTTCTCTTGGCTGCTGATTTCCCCACTGTCAGCGTTTTCAAGTTACACAAGCTCCTAAGACTAAGGTTCACCCTGTTTTACTAGCCAGGCCGGATGAAAGCTAAAAAACCAGATACGGCTCTGTAACCTTATGTTTGCACAAAAATTTAAGCTGTGAGTTCTTCACAACAGAGGATGTCGCTCCTTCTCACCTCCAAGCTGTCTTTGGATAGTACTGTACTATTTATCAAAAACAAAACAAAAAACCCTCTTTTTCTGGAAAGTGAGCATAATAGATAAGATATTGCAGATCACTTCTTCCTTACTTACTCTTTTTAAATGGCAAAATCAGACTTCAGATGTTTATTATGGGTAGTAATAGAAGACTTTGCCCTAGATCAGGATCCTGCTGCACTTACATTGCACAGCTTTGGGGTATTTCTTAGTTTTTTTTTTTTTTCCCTCTTTCTCTAGAGACAACTTTAGAAAACAATCTATATAGATTTCATTCTGCTTGGGCTGCGTGATCACAGACTGTGTAATACAGTCAAATCAGATTTAGTAAATCAAATCTCTATCACTGCATCTACATAACTATATATATACCACAAAGAACTGCTTCGTTGCAGTTGTGGGTCAAAAACCCAAAAGACCATGACAATGCCTACCTGGATTATCAAATACTTGGTAACTTTGCGTATCAGAATCCCACAGTAAACACTCAGAAGTGCATACACAACTTGACATCTGCACTGTGTGTCTCTCTACTTTAAAAACACTGTGAACAGGCAACGATCCAAACCTAACTGGGCTACTGTCCAAGCCTGAGAGTCAGAAGTTTGGCAAAGGAAGTTATAGTAAGAAAAGAAAACAACCTGAGGGACATTGTGCCTTCGTTTAGGAGTAAATCTTTGCCTTTTTAAAAAATAAACCAGGTGACAAGGCAATGGTGATGGCATCAATTCCTAATAAAAGCATTTGACAAAAGTGGAATGTTCCTGATGTTCCTGATTTACTTAAAATTTAAACCTTCTCCATTGCTTATTTTACATTTCCTTTAATTTCTTTGATTGATTTCATTAAGATCTTTATTGAGACAGTCTAGTGTCAAACAAGCAACCTCATTAAGCTGCAGTAAGCATTTTAGTAATATTTACCTTTAAAAGGGTCCTGAAAGCTCCTTGCTTCATTCACTGGCCAGATTAATGACTGATGGTATTTGCTTTCTCCAACGCTTTCAAGCTTCATATTGAAGCAAGATGACTGTTATGCTGTATTGAGTTATCCCACTTTAGAGCACTAACCATGATCAGATAGCTTCTCTCCACACTTCATACACTCACCATGGTTTGGGAATTGAAGCATTGGGAATCTCACTGACTAGTGCAACCATAACAACTTCGCACGAGCTAGAGGCATCCCAGAGTGCTTGTTCCAGCAGGTCCTGCTTGAGATGGGCAATGTCTCTTTAAAGTGAAAAGGGGAGAAAAAAAACAGGTCGTTCCCCAAACCTCAAGCAATTTTTCCAGTTGATATCAGCTTTGATAAGGACAAACAGAATTGGGCTACATAGCCATCCCTCCAACACCAGAAAACATAGGCATCACTGGCTCCTCTCTGGGGACATGTCACGGCTCCTTTCCGGGGTTCCCAGCCTGAGGACATCAGCTCTAGACATAGTGAGTCCGAGAGTGAAACACCCCACAGAACTGGGGTACAGCATTGGACTAGGAGGGTATTTTACTTTACACCTAGGCCTCCATGTTAGGGCTTCCCTTTCTCCTTTCTCGTCTCTAAAAAGAAAATAAAATAAATTTCTATGTGATTTTTTTTTTTGTGCTCACAAAGGACAAAATGGTAACTTTACAACCACCAAGACCAAAACCATTTACCAACAAAGAAAAACAGTATCTCAGTGTACTCTGCCTTAACCTAGAAAAGCAACTTAGAGGTGAAATCATTCAGCCTTCAGTGCTTCTTGCTAAGACTGCAAATACTTCTAAGGTCATCAAAAAGCTATTATGACTAAAGACAATAACCAATTAGAAAAAAAAACAAATTTTCAGCCAACTTATTTCTTGAATACCCCAATGCTTCTTGTGATTAGAGGCCTCTACTGCTATTTTTTTAAAAAAAATCTTTTTAAAATAGTTAGCTCTGCCAAGCCCCTCTCTGTTTCATACATTTTTGATAAAATTCTCCTGCCAAAGCATCAAAACCATGCTGTGATAAAGGCCACCGGCAGAGGCATGTAAAATCTCAATAAGCTCATCAATAAAATGGACACTTAACTCCTATCCTAGTAGGAAATATACAAACTCTGATGCATGACTTTGTTCATGATTAAAGCAATGGGATCAATTTAGGGCTTGCAGGAGTGCAAGGGGAGGTGGTGAAGCATGTGCCATGCAATTTGCTGCTCACTCTCCCACTGTGTTAGAGCCACAGAATCACACAAAATCACAGAGTGGTTAAGGTTGGAAGGGACCTCTAGATATCATCTAGTCCAACCCCCGCCTGCTCCAGCAGGGACATCCAGAGCACATGGCACAGGGTGGCATCCAGGCGGGTTTTGAAGATCTCCAGAGAAGGAGACTCCACAGCCTCTCTGGGCAGCCTGTTCCAGGGCTCTGTCACCCTCACAGGAAAGAAGTTCTTCCTCACATGGAGATGGAACTTCTTGTGTTTTAATTGATACGCATCACTCCCTGCCCTGTCACTGGCCACCACCGAGAGGAGTTTGGCCCCATCTTCTTTACATGCACCCCTCAGGTACTTGTACATGTTGATCAGATCTCCTCTCAATCTTCTCTTCTCCAGGCTAAACAGGCCCAGCTCTCAGTCTTTCTGCAAATGATAGATGATCCAGTCCCTTAGCCATCTTTGTTGCTCTTTGCTGGACCCTCTCTAGAAGCTCCACATCTGTCTTGTACTGGGGACCTCAGCCAAAAAGATGTAGGGGTTCCCTAAATCTCCTTCACCAAACATAGATTATGAGAAAATTCATAATCAAATACAAAATACAATTAAAAAAAGTCAAAAATGACAAAGCCTAGTCCTCCTCCCACATTTCTTGATTCCTTCTCCACCTTTTATTCCTCCTCTTCTCTTTCAAAAGTTTCTCATTCCCCTTCTCTTCCATTTCCTTTCCTCAATTCACCTAAGCATTATTTGAATGAAGACGCTGGCAAAAGTAAAAATCAGTGGAGATGATCTAGAAACATCTGCAATTTTAACTGCTTCTCTCTACTAAATTGACTTTTGGAGGGAAACAATACTTACATATGTCCACCATAACCCAGTCTTTTGGGTGCTTATTTTCCAGACAAATAAATTATAGTCTTTATGTTCCCAGAATCACATTTAAATGATTATATTAGAAAAAGCGCCTACATATTCATTCCAACTTCAGCCGATGATGGGTTTACACTCTCCACAACCCTCTGTGTTTAGAAACACAAAGATAACAAGGGCTCGCCTACTCTGGATCCCTGCAAACTGCAGTTCTATTCATTGCTGAAATTGTTCCAGATCGAGGTGGATCTGGAAAAAGTAGGAAAAGGGAAAAAAAAAAAAAAAAAAGGGCAGAGTATTCCTTTGAGCTTTCACTCCCTCACTGCAGTATTTCCAAACATCTGTAATATATCCTTGCGTTCCTGCAAAACAAAAATATTTTGTTTGTTTTTATAGCTTTACTGCATACAACCTTTATCACTGCTTAGTATGGATATGCTGTGTGCCTTTGCTAATAGATATATAGCTCGTACTAGTTAGAAAACTGTCAGTGCCTGAATTCAAGCTGCAAAACTGATAGCTGCAGACCTATCTCCATCCTGTCAGTAGTCTCAAAGCTCAAAGGGGAAAAAAAAAGAAAAAAACAGATAAAAAGAACAGAAATAGACGGCATACCTGTTTCTGGTTAAACAAAGAAAATTGAATTTTTATCAGTTTGACAGTCACCTTTTACATAGCACTGTTTTGTCAAAAGCCACTAATGAAAGAACTTAGCGGCAGATAAAGGACATGTTGCTTTGGCTGAATTCATAGGTTTATCTAAAACATTTTACAGCAAGAATTATATTACATTCTTCCCAGAGCTCCCTGAAATAGGATTACAAAGCATGGAAATAGATGTCTTAAAATATATAGCTGTATTATTGCATATAAAGGAGCAGCTCCAATTAAAAATGATGTCTCAGAAGATTTGAGTTTTGCACATAGTCTCAGCAGAAGTTTAAATAAAATCACTCTCAGTAATCCATATTAATGCTGGCTGGCATCCTGAATGGATGCCCTAGGAAGGAATCAATGGCCTTTAGCAGTTTGTATGCTAATAAATAATCTGAGAATTAACACAGTCATCTCCTTAAATGGCCACACACTGCACATGCATGGGCATGACATTTTAGTCCACCAGTGGTCTTCTCCAGTACTGCTTTAGTGCTTTACAGAGGTGCTTAAGGCTGGGCTGCCTTAAGACTGTGAGTTGATTGCATAGAGCACTTGTGGAGGTGTGTATAAAGACGAAAAAGACAAGATTAGTTGCATGAAGCTGCAAGAGACCTGGAGACCTCATACAGTTTTGGACACCTGATAGTGCGTCTGGAAAAAACACCCTGCACATCACTGGTACTAGAAGAAAGCGAGAAATGGCTTTAAGGTTGAAAAGAAGTTCTGAATCAACACATGCATTAACAGCCTTTAACTATCCTCTGAGAAAGTGAAAAGAATGAGTTTGAAAAACAGGATGAAATTAGACTCACAGTAGCAGAGCAGAAGATGAAGCTCTCCACATAAAGCTGGAGATGCAAACTCCAGCAAATACCTCTCCTGTCAGCTGAGAACTTCAAGTTGAATAAATAACACACTAACTACATAATTTCTTTGCAGAAGGAAACCTGCGTGTCATCAACATGCTCACCAGATGGGATAACTAGGCTCAGACTGATCACTGAGCTTCCTTAAGAAAATATCCCAGAAACAGAAAAGGACTGAGTTAGTCTGTGTCACCTTACCAAACTGTTAAGGAATCCACAGTAATGCATCCTAACAGCTTTTTTTTTTCTTGGGGTGCACCTTCCAAGGGCTGGGATCGGTGGTCACAGGTTATTCTTAAGTGTTTCTTTTATTTTCTTTACCAAAAATAACACCAAGTTCAAGTTCACTTTTGGGAACTACTCAGCCATCTTTCTATTAAAATGTTGGAAGTACTTTTATATATGCATATATGCTAAGCTATTCTCTCTTAATTATCACTGAGGTTGGTTTGTCACAGAAAAACAATTTTGGGGAAGTCAAGACTTTGAGACAGCATAAAATGCAAATGCCATCATTTCACTTTCCATAAACGGAAGGCATGACACCCATTTGAATAATGCTGTTTTATCCAGAATTACAAAGGAAAATATAATCAAATAATCTTCTGTTTGAAAACAGGTTCATTAGTTCGGCATTACAAAGGCCTCCTGAGACACCATAGGCTCTCTGAAGCCAATGATAGCTTTCCTTCCTTCCTCCATCAAATTTATTCTTCTTTCCTGCACATGCGCCACAATGTTCAATCCCATACCGATGAATAATTACTTTTAGGTGAGGCTGCTCTACTCTTTTCCAGGTGTTTTCGTGTCATCTAATGCTTTTCCTTGCCTAATGAAGAATCATCCTGATTCTTCCATCCTGATGAAGAATCACTTTTAAATGAGGCTACTCTGATATTTTCATGTCATGTAATTCTTTTCCTTATCAATATAGCCCAAAGCAGAGAGGATTAGATGCTGTTCCATGCAGGTCAAGGCATGACCAAAGCACATACCATCACCATGAAGATGAGAGGCTCTGGAAAAAGTCCCCAGGCAGGAGATAGCGGCAACTCTTCAAGAGTCCCCCTGTTTCCGCAGATATTAGGGCTCCTTCAGCAAGCTGCAGTGAGTGGCACCTGCAGTACGGGGAGCCTGTGGCTGAGCAGTTTCAGGCGGTCATAAATTTAGATCATCCAGAAGCTCTTCATGAGCATGGCCAATGTATCTGTTACAGACCTCAACACAGATGTACAGCTCCACTTGAACAAACATTATCCTTGCATAAAGGTATCCATCTTGTTAGTTGAGACTTCTATGTAAGTTACTTCCACAAGGCAATCAGGCATGGAAGGCTAGTCCTTATTTTGACACAGCATGCACATTCAAATATAAATGCTCACTTAGGTTTGACTTTCATCAAGCTCTGGCTTTTACAAAGGATGTTTTTTTATCTCTTTTTTTAGGGGGGCAGGGGGAGGAGCATGAGCGGGAAGGGGTTGGGATATTAAAAGATGAAAAAAGTGACTTATGCCGAGGTTAGAATCAGAGCTGTCTGAGGAAATGTTACCTTTCCACTGCTCACAGAAAAACATACTCACACACATGGACATCACCACCTCCACACCCAGGAACCAATGCGTAAAAGGCAGCAAATCACAGCAGAAGCTGTGTCAATTTCAGTAAGTAACTTTGCTTTCAAACCCCCAGTTAAAAATGATTTTAACAGCTATTCAATCAGATCTCTGCTAATGAACTAATTTATGAATTTAAAAAAGAACTCCAATTTTCAATTAAAATAAAGCAAGGAAGTAAGGAAGGGAAAGAAAAAAACATAACAGCTCAAATCAGCTTGTCATTTATGTTGAGGTAAATCACCAGTAACTTCACTAAAACAAAAAGGATTACAAAAATGTATGAAATGACTCAACCCACATATCCAGTCTGAGTTTTTGTACTCATTTTTTACATCTTCCATGCTCCCATTACTGTACACTTTCTTTCTCTACAGCAGTGTTCCTACTCACTGAAAGATATCTTCCAACATACTTGTATCACACCTTGCAAAATCAGAATTCACTGACTAAAACTTCTAGAAGGTTTTTCTAACTTGAAGATAAACTTCCAGAAAAATGCATTAACACAGTTTAGCTACCACCTGTCAGGACCGTATGCTGCATTTGTGCAGAGCCACAGCCAAGCTATGACACCTGCAAGTCCCACCTGTTAGCCAAAATCCCTACAAGTCTGAATTTACAGAAAATCCACGGTTTGATAGAAAGAGTTTTAAAAAATTAACCTTAAAATTACTTTAACACTGACCTCTAGTGACAATAGGTGAGTATTTATCCTATTATGGAGCTGCCCATTTAGGAATGCTTCTTAGCAATACTTTAATTCCCAAGGTCTTTCTTGAAGCTCCAAATCCATGGCTACCCCTGCTTCAAAGAACAGGCACTAAAGATGAACCTCCAACTTGTATATATTACCTGTAATCATGAGTGAATTATAGGTGCAGCAGTCTGTGTACCCAAAGGACTACCATGCGTCCATATATCAGCCAGGTGCAAGGATTAGCATGCTTAGAAACAGTTGCTTTCCAGCAAGCCATCATGAAGCCCCAGCTCCCACTTCAACAAACCTCTTTCCTAAGATAAAAGATGGACTGCAGCTGCAAAAGGAAAATACATCCCTTGGCCAGATCTTCAGGGAATACAACCTAAGGACACCGGCATTCACTACGACCTGGATGCTTTGGCAGGAGGCCAGACCTCAAAGGGTTGGAAGGACCTTTGCAGCTAACCTGACAGCTGGGGGATTGTGAGTGTGCTTTATATCGCCTTAAACTATGGAGTTTGCACAGTCTGAATTTTGTAATCCATACATTTCATTTACACTATCATAACTTTGGGTAAGGGCGATTTTCAAGTACTGCCAGCTGTCCACTGGGAATACTGGCTCTGATATCAGTCTTCAAAATCAGATTACCAAAAAATCAGATTCTCCTGCTCAGGGACCCAAAACCTGCTTCAAGGACTGTGAAGGTTTCCAGACGGCTCCTGTGCGCAGCCACTCCATCACAGGCATGTTCATGAAAAATGACTTCCAGCGCAGAGTTTTTGCCAGGTGACTGCACAGCCAGTAGCACAGCAAGGGGCTCGGAAATGCTCGGACAAATCCCTGCTTCTCTGAGTCCTGGGGGCACTTCAGCAGCTGACAGGATCCGGCAAAGAGTGACCAGCAGGCAAGAAGAAAGATGCAACTTGTTTAAATACTCAGATCAAAACACAGTCTGCATTTGGCTTCCATGTTGAGGCTGTATGCTAGGCTATCAGATTTTCTTAGGTATTTCAGCTCTTTGGGTGGACATACAGGTATAATTACAAGCAAATATACATGGAAAGACAGAAAGCACAAGAGAGGCTAAATAGCGGATGCAGAGCTAACCTGGAAGTGGCCATAACTGGTGCCTAGCCTAGGCCTCAGCGTCAGCAGGAGCGGGACCTCCAGACAGTCATTCACATGCTGGGGGTGGCCAAGCTGCCATCTAATCTGCTCATTATCGATACGTCAGGACAACGAGCTGCCAAGGCAGGAAAATAATTAGCTCTCCAGTGTGGGGCAGCACGTTTCTCCAGTGCAGTGACATAACAAATAACTCCATAAACTGGTGTGATTTATTTGCTTATTAGGCCTCTATTTAATTAACCCTTCAGCTGATCCTTTTCAACATGCAAGAACTACAGCTGCAGAGCCCCTTTAGACCTATCAAAGCAATGTCAGAAAGCAAGGAGAGCTACTGCACACTCAATCTATGGGTGACCTATCTTTCTTCAAGTTATATTTAAATAAAGTTTGATAGAATAAAACCAGAACATGCCAAAAGGCATCCTCATTATCTCTTCTGTCATCTATATGTACCAAAGAACTTGAAAGCATTATTTTAGACAGTACTGCTGTGTCCCAGCACACCCCAAAAAGCAATGGGTATGTGGAAAAAGGATTCCTCCTGTATTTTTTTTTTATTAAATACATTTATTTTTGCCTTAACAAGAACATATGCACACTTCAAATATTTATTTGGCTGAGCTCAAGACAAAATAATCTTTTTTTTTTCTGGGATATATTTTAAAAAGAGACAGTTCAAAATGGAAATTGTAAGATCTGGACAATAAGAAATATGATGTTAATGTTTTGCTGAAGCAAAAGAAGAAACTCCTATATGCAAGTTTCTTCCAGACTCTGCAGCATGCGGGTTGATATTCTTCAAGTATTTTCACTGTAGCCAGATTAAAGCCAATATTTTATTCCTTTTATCAAAGATCTGGTCTTTCTTTAATCCCAGAAAAATGTGTATTGGTACTAGCTTCTGCAATATGTTACACAGGTTAATTATAGGGTGTATTAAAAAACTTTATAGAAAGCCTTTGGGTTTGCTTTCATTTCCCCTTGATGAATGTAGGGAAGCTTTTAATTGGTATTATTCTTCCACTGTCCTTCCCCTACTTCCTCTAATAAAACCCTTTATCATATGGGTTTTAATTCACCTGCCATCCAAACTAGAGACCTGTTTTTTTCTCATGGGAGAGTATTTGGATGCACTTGGAGTTTTTTTGCTCTTCTCTGTACTTCTGCAACCTGCTGTTGCTGAGGCTCAGCAACCGTACAACATCATACAAATCAGGAGGGAGGAACCAGCCTTTCTATAATAGCGTACTTCTAATAAATGCAAACCTATCTTAATGAGGCATGACAGATGTTTACATATAGCATTTCACAGTGATATTTAACCAAAACTGCTTGGCAGAATTCTTTACAAGACGTCATCAAAATACCCAAGCGATCTCTTTCACTGCCAGATACAAGGTTATGCTGAATTTCATTAACCGTTCTGTTGGCTTGGTGCTTGGTTTCGTATCATTTAACTGTTGTTACTCTCTGTTGCTATTCTATCTTTAATGCATACATACCTCTCCCAAAACTGCCAAATTTAAGCATTGACTTCCATTTTGGAGTCAAAAGTCAGCCAGCAACCAGCAAAACGCTGCAGGTGTGGGAGGAAATAGAGAACAGGGCTCTAGGGGAGAAATGTGTCGACTATCCCTAAGGCTGTTAGGGAAGCTGGATTTACATGTGGAGCTTTTAATCGTTCTGAACTTGCTCCCATCCAAGGACCACTTGTGCAGAAAAGGGCAGACAGAGCTCTGGAGTCAGCAGAAAAATGGAACATTTGGAAGAAAGTGATTTTTTTTTTCCGTAGGAAGTCATTCCTCTAATGAAAATTTAAACAGCACCAGTGTAGGCAGCAAGAAAACACTAGAGAGTTTTCCAAGATGAAAACGGCGATCATACTTTTTGGTTGTCTGTCATCTTTGGAACACTAATCATTTTGATAACTAGGTAACTATGCTGAGGAAGGTAAGGAATTATTTAAAAAAATGTTACTTTTTTCTTTTTAAATCACAGCTGTACAGCCGAACACGCTCCAGGAAGCAAAACCGCATGGGTAATTACTCTCATGGAAGTGATCCAAAGGTTCACAAAGTGAAGGCTGCTCAGGCTGCTTCCACCTAAGCAGCAAGGTCTGCAATTAGGAAAGCATTTGTGCTCTCCAGCTGAGAAGGGTGTTTGCCCTGCTGGGCAAGAGTAATCACTGGGGTCTTAATTCAGGACTCTAACCTCGCAAGCTGCACGGGGGTTCCCCAGTTCTGTAATTGGAAATGGCAAGACATTACTTGCAGAGAAAACAACAAGAAAAGCATTGCAATTTTACAAATATTAATCAAAATACTAGTGACTTTTGGCTGCTTCTCTAAGGCCCTGTTCCTGCTTAATCCTTTTCCAGAAAGACACATAGACATACAAGTCAGGCCCTGATCCAGTTAATGGCAGGAAAGGAGGCTGCAAATATATCACTTCTATCTCTACTAGTCAGACTTGTACTTCTTCTATTACTTGTTTTGGTATCACACTGGAAGAGCCCAATCATTGCTATAGCTTCTCTGTCCAAACAGGATTATGTGCTGAAAATAAAACTAACAGCTCCCATGGACAGTTACTTTGCTCAGCTAATGTCAAGCAATGCATTAAGCTCTGGTAACTAGAGCTGGAGCAAGAGACAGTTTCAGGATTGATAAGACTATAATTTAATCAAGTAGAAGTGTTCTACTGATATACAATTTTATTCCATGGATCTACCATAAGATGCACACAGATATTTCATACCTTGGAATCATGCGCTGCTCCTAAACCTTTCACACAATTTCAATTGGTCACATACACAAAATCCGGACTCCCAATAGCAAAAGAAGGGAGCAGTTAATGCTGGGAATGCTTTCTCTGGTGAACAGCATAAAAAGCAACACTAGCTGCTGGAGAAGAGTCAAATCCCTTAATATTCATTTTCTGAACTTTCTTCCAACAGCAAAGCAAGAGTACTGGAGGCAGTGTGTGGAGAGAAGTTCAATGTGAACTCATTTATATAAACTGCAGTCCAAATTTTAGCAAATACTTTTTTTCTTAAATTTTTTTTTCACAGAAGAAACCAATTACTTAATTCAGAAGAATACAGGCTAGCCACTTCCCTGGAAAGCAAGCAAAGCCCCAGATGGGTTTCCCTGTAAAATATGCAGTAACCGAGGAAGAATCAAGCAACAGTGCAGTTTATTGCAATACCAGGTGTATATTAGCATAAAGGTGCTTTCCTGTCTGAACCCGAAGCAGCTCACAGGACCACATGGTACAACCAATATGTGAAATGTCTTTGACAAGCAGCAAAAGATAATTTGACCTTGGGTTTTTTTTGTTGTTGTTGTTATTTTTTTGGTAACATGAAAATTGTCAGAAAATTTATTCATTCTCCTGCACTTTGTTTTTCACACTCCCCTGGGTCTGGTGCTGCTATCCCTCTCTTTGGGGCACATTATCATCTCCTTTTGCTTCAAGCTACAGTGGAGGGAGGGGATTTCTCCCCCCATGCCCCATGCAGATGCTACAGGGGGGAGCAGCACAGCAGCATTTAGCCTTGATATACAATCTAAACCCACAGTATCAGGAAAGAGGAAAAAAAAAATGAGTGCAGAGGAAAAACTTCCCAGGCTCGTTCAAATAACCATTAATGAGAAAATACAGCAAAGTGAATGCTGGAAAGTCTATAGGATACACTGCTTTGATATGTTAAGGTGCTCTTCTATATTTGACATCCTCCTAGCTAAGCACAAAGCCACTACTTTAAATATTAAACACTAGTTTAATCATTCTGGTATCCTTTTGTGTCCAAGCACACTCACAAGATGATGTTATATCCTCAGGGACAGATGCTTCTGCCTTTTGACAGCAGAACCCACCCGCTCCCTTAAACAAAAATACTGCAATCTCTTGGCTTAGAAGAAAAATAAATAATGTTTTTTTGTCCCAGTAACAGATTTAGTGCCATGATGTCCATACAATTTTGCCATGTCTTCAGACAGATCCTTCTCATCCCTCTGAAAGCTCTCTGTCATTAGATAATCATAAAGCCAACACAACATAAGTACTAAGGAAATACCCTTAGAGCGAATAAAAAACACATAGAGCTGCCAAGGCAGTTGAGCATGAAAAGACCAGGTCACCCTTGATCTCGTATATGTGTGCATGCATGCCTGCTCATCTGTGTAAGTTTGAAATAGCAGGGCCTAGGTATTTTGGGGACAAACGTTTTACTCAACCTACTTGGGGTTGGTAAGCTATGTACATTAAATCAGGTTCTGACCTAAGGAGGAAAAAAAAAATTGCTGCAAAACAAAATGAAAAAAGCTGCCAAACAAAATGGCTCTGATTTCTGCCCTGGAAACATATGTACCTTGTTTAGCCACCAGCTTTCCTCGAGTAAACAACTAATGAGACACAGGAGAGAGGAGATGGAGTAGGATTAAAGTGGTTCCTTGAAATAAGACGGCGAAGATTGAACTTGTTCTCTATTTCATCAACAACAAACCAATAACAAAAATTACTATTAAGAGTAATTTATCAACTATCAGATTTGGAAACTGCTTTAAATGTCCATTGTCTAGCTGCTGGCCAAAATGGTCAAGTCTGATATTTCTTTGTTTTCAGGAAGGAGCTGTCAAAATATCTCCTATAGCTTTTCACCTACCTGCAAAGTCACTAGGTAATTTTAATCACATACAGCTGTTTATGCAACTTTAATGGTGTTTTTCCTACTGAAACATTAATATTTCCTGGTTAAGAGTCTGCTGGTATAAATCATTTTAAGAAGTACAGCCAATTAAAGCAGAAAGTTTGTGCACATTTTGCTAAGTGGTTCTTGAACCTAAAATCATGAAACAAATACTGACCTCCTTACGTATTTACATGCCTCAACTGCGGAACAGAATGAGCAAATCATGCTGGTACACACAATATGGGTGGCACTGGGATTAGTCTGAAATGCTGGCTTGGTCAGTAGTGGGTTTTTTTTTTTTTTTCTTAATTTAATTGAATTTAAATCTCAGACCGATGAGGTTCCTGATGTTTGCAGAAGCCCTGCCTCAATCTCTACCAGGACGGCATTGCAATACAGCCTCCATTGCCGAGACCAAGCCATACACAGTTGAGGGAATTAATTTTATTTAAACATATTGCAGCAGGACATCCCATTTTAGAGTTCAGATGCTCCAAGGTGCTTGAACAACGCTGAAGCCATTGATTTAATTTAACCCTCCTACAAAGTCCTGCTACCTGCCAGAGCACGCTCAATTCCACTGCCTTCTTGGAGACATCGTGCTTCAAGCAAACCACTGCTCAGCTGCATATGCCTATTAGAGCTCTTATACTCAAAATAGAAGTGGAACAGACAACCAAGGTAATTTAATTTACTGAGATAATTCACTCTCAGTATTGACACCCCCCCCAAATGAATCAGTAGTGACAAATGCTCAACCTTTTTCTAATGAAAAAGGTGCGCTACGCTTGTTATCTTTACTCTTCCCTCACTGCTCTGCACAGCACTAATGTTTGTACCTGATTCTGAGCTTATTATTTATTTGATTCTGAGCTATTAGTATGTAAAGCATGAAGGAGAACAGGACAGGGCTCCTCTTACTTAATTAGGCTCTCCGAAGGCATATTCAGCTTTTTTGGAGGTTCTTCCTTGCTGTCAATAACCTAAAAGACAAGGCTCAACTTTTAAACCCACAGAATAAAGTCCCTCTCCCATTCCCTTCTGCCTCCAGTTTGCTCCCTTGCAGGGCGTATACGCAAGAAAACAAAATAAGCTCCCGCAGCAGTAGTGACTTGAGATACAAAAAGCAGACAGCTCCCCGTGACCAAACTTCCCTCCATATGAGCTTGCACTTTGGACACCTTTTGTAGGCCACTTTTCAGAACACACACTTCTTTAAAGTGTTCCCTGTCCACAAAGTGGAAAATAACACCTTTTCTTGAAATCAGTGATCCACAGCTATAATATCTCAGCTCTTTCCTGCTAGACAGGATGGGATTCAGAAGATTATTGCGTTCAGCACATCACTCTGCAGCAAGCTTTCCGCTCACTTGTTCTTACTATGCTCAAAATGAGAAGTGTGCACCTACACATGCGCACACTTGCCTGAGTCCGTCCCTTCGAGTGGCTGCCACCACTTTTATGGAATCAAGTTAAATAGGTCAATTCTCCCTCCCTGCACTAGATTTCCTGCACAGTTTTTAATCCAGCATCTGAATGTGGTGCTACTAGTGATGGATGTAGCTCTGACTTGGTTCATCTCACTTGCAAACTTTCAACAGGTTCCCCCCACAACGTTGACTACCTTTTCCACCATCTGATTTTGTGGTTAAGCTTCACATACACATCCTTAACTCTTTTGGTTTAGTAACCACTGGTGTCATTCACTGCTCTGATCAACCTTGAAGCATGGTATTAATGATCGCTTCCCCAACTCACATTTGTTCCAGTAGGCTTGAACAGGAAAAGGCGAGGCAGGCAAGGTCTCCCTGCTGTATAGGTTTTTGCTCCAATCTAATTGAAAATATTCACCAATTCACTAAAACCCTTTGCAAAAGGTACATGTCCCATGCTTTAAAAAAAATCTCCAAAACCAAATAGCTTAGTATTTTTTAAATTGGTTCCCTGGATTGCTTGGGAAGGTATTTGTGTTACTGCATCAAAGCAGCTGAACGAGAAAAGCCAACCCTTTTTTGAACTATCGTGTTTTTTGTTGTTCTCGTTAGTGGCTTTATTTTCTTGTCTAAAAGCTAACAAGGAAAACCACTCTTGGTTCTCTGACATGCCCAGAAGTGACAGGACAGCTCACTGCAAACAGCCAGCTCTGGTCACCTTGCCTGGAAATTGGGTCAGTGATGCCAGCATGCCCAAGTAAGATGCAATTAATATTGGAGAATCAGATGCTGAGGACGCTTGCCTTGCAGGGAGACCTCAAGGAATTCAGCTTTTGTGCACTGAGAAGCAGCAGCCCGGTGGAAACTAAAGCAGGTTTGAGCCTGATTTTTGAAACGGTTCCCATCTCTGGAAAATAAGTTGAGGACTGTGTGTGAGCAGCCCAGTGAGCTCAACTCCCAAACCTGCCTGTTGCAGCAACCACCCCTAAATGCCTCAAAAAAGGCCACACCTCATCTCCAAATGCAGAGAGCCTTTAAGCAGTACATTCAAGAACCAATTCCTCCAGGGTCCTAACAACCAATTAAGGCATGGGAAGCAATTACTTTTATATCCATACAAATGAAACTCCTCCAATGCAATTAACTAGCCCTTATCATCTACTATTGAATTTGTGGAAAGCATATGCTGTACATTCTCTCCTCCCCTCGCTTTGCCACAATTTTCATCAGTTTGTTTTAGCTAATGTAATGGACCTACCAATTCTAGGAAAATAATAAATGGTTGAAAATTATCTGAATAATTTTAAATGTCTTTTTTTTCCATTTTAAGTATAATTCCATGTGAGATTTTGCAGCTTTCATTTATATTAATAAATTATAATTTCTTCTTTATAAGTGATGAGCTAGTGTGTCATGTAATTTTTTCTTCTAAATAGACCAAGACTTTGATCTAATGCAAGGCCTTGCTGGGAGTACAGAGACTTTCTGTCTAATTTAGTTACGAAAAATATTCAATTAAACTGGGGAGTTCAATTCATTAAGTTATGAAAATTAAATGAGCTCAATAAGGTACATTTGATTTGCCTCAGGAAAAAAAATTAAAAAATAATAAAAAAAAAGAGAAGAATCTCTGAGCAGTCACTTACCATTTTTGCAGATGGGACAGCACTGATCGGGTTCATAGACTGGATCCACACACTCAGTCTGGGGACAAGCTGACACTGTGCACAGCACTTCACCATTGGCTTCACAGCGGCATTTCTCACACGGAGAAACCTGAAACGCAAATTCATCAGCTTTTAGTTCCTCCACTCTTCTAAACCACACAGTTTCTAGCTTCCCATCTGCACTGTCTTTCCTTTATTTCTTCTTATTTCCCCGTGCCTTTATAAAACAAGTGCGCTTTTTTTTTTTCTGGTTTGAATAATGAGGAAAATGAAGCTGCCCTGCAAAATTAGAGCATTGCAGCAGAATAAATCACAGTTTCTGCTCTGAATCTGCGTCCCACATGCAAACCTTAAAGGGATGCTGGAAACAAGTCTGATATGTCTGGAAAAAGTTCCCGTGAATTTAGCTATTTTTGTAAGTTAGCAGTATTTTTTTTTGTAATTGTTTGAAACTTTTCTGAAAAGAATTTGAAATTTAAAGAACAAGGATGAAGCAACAAGAGCAGGGCCATGCTTTCTATTCTACTGAGATTTTTTTGAAAGTTCAGAAAAGCTCTGCAGCACAGGAAAGCCATGACAACTACTTAACCAATGGCCTCCAATAAAATTAGCTCAAAAGAAAACAGAGACATGGCCCCATTTAGGATTAAAAGAACTGGTAAAGGTCTGTGTTTGCTTCCTGTCCATTTCTACCTGTCCTCTTCGGTGCTCAAGCTTAGGCCCTGTATGCTGCACTTCTGGTGGCTTTGCACCACACAAGGAGATGGGAAGCAAAGGGACTAACGATGGGTCAACGCAGTATTGTAAAACTCATTGTCAAGCTCCAAAACCACACCGGCATCCATGCTCAGAGCGGAAGAAGAAAGCATGGTTTAATCTTATTACTAGCAATTTTCTAAATTTATAAACTGTACAGATTCTGGTTTTGGAATAACCATTTATTTCATGGACCTGTTAGCATTCCAGATTCCAGGTAATGCCAGGCAAGTCATCTTCTGTATTTCTCCAGCAGCATAAGCAGAGTAACATCTAATCCAGAAAAATTTCTTCACAGAGAAGAATCAGACTTCTTAACTTTCAGGCCATCTGGTTCTTCTCCCTATCTCCTAGACAGTCTTGCACATTATTTCCTTGCATCCATAGAATCATAATGGTTGGAAAAGACCTTCAAAATCATCCAGTCCAACTATAAGCCCATCACCCCCATGTCTGCTAAACCATGTCCCTAAGTGCCTCACCTACATGTTTCTGCTTGCTTGTCTCTCACATGCTCCTTGCTTCCCAAGCCCAAAAGTGCCACTGCTTGCGCTCTGCAATCTCCAGCCACTTGCTTGCCTGGGTTTGCTGCTTCTCTTCTAGCACTCTCCCCTGCTAATACTCTCATATATCTCCTTCTCCTGCCACCCCGTCTGCTCAGAAAGCCTAAACAGGGTCCTTGCTGTGCTACGCTCTGCTTTCAGAATTCCTTTGCTAGCTAGTCCCTTCCAGATTTCTCTTCTTTTACTCTCTCCCCAGAATATGAATATCCTATACTTGGATAAAATACTACAGAGTAGGTGCACAGTCCAATACTGCAGATCTTTGTGACAGGCTTTGGGACTACTACTTTGTCTTGTAATTAATTACGAGGTGCCACATTCACTTGTAGAGCAGTAGTCACAGTGGACAGGGAGATTTCTGACCCAATTTTCACAGTCAAGAGGCTCAGATATTGCAGATAACCACGAAAGCTGCATGAGAAATTTTGAGTGCTTGAGGAAATTGGAGCCCCTAACTATCTGCAAATCACTACTAAGAACCCTTTCCTCTGGACCTGTATTTACAAACAATAATACTGAATCATGAAAAGGTGCTCTTTTGATTTTGTCTGCTTTTTAAAGAATCCAACTTGATCAATGAGGCCCTACTAGACCTCATCCCAAGGATCAGGCTCAACAAGGCTAATTATTGCTTTCATTTCATTTTAGTTCTTGCTGAAATGTTTTTTCATTTGAAAAAAAAAATGCAATAACATGCCCAGTAAGTACAAAAGAAATTTCCTCTCCTACAGCTCCACTTAGTGACTTTACAGCTCAGTACTAAAAGGAATGCAAAAACTATAATATCTAATGATAATCGGGAAAGAAGGCAGCACATAGATGCTGGGAATGACACCACTCATCTGTAATACTTAAACGTATTCTAATTAAGTAAGTAAGTAGCTTGTTTACTAGAATTACAAATTTCACAAAAGCCTAAAATCCTTAGAGCAAGAAGCCTTTAAAAATAAAGACAAATAAAAATAAATAAAAGCATGGAAAGTCCTGAGACAGGTGAGAAAAAATGCTCTCCTCTGTCTCAGAGGGCTGCGTTGGTTGTAGGAAGAGCTGCCCGCAGTCCCCTGCCGTTCCTTCAATCCAAGGAACATGGTTTAGTGAAGAGCTACACCTGGCCTGACCACCTCACACATTAGCCCATGGGAAATGCGTGGGAAAGCTACTGACCACCTTAGCACATGCCATGACCAGAGAGCAGATTCTGTTCCCCCAAAATTTCCACTTCTCCACTTCTTTTCTCCAGTTTTACAATGCAGCTTTCCACATTTGAGAGAGCAGCTCTTGTGGCTTACTGCAAGTTGATGGGATAACATGCACAACACACCGATGTGAGTGATGGCAGTAGATGGTAGTAGATCGTAGTAGAATCAAGTAAGCTTTGTATGTAGTTATTTTTATAAAGCTATATTCATGAAGTGAACCACAGCAGTTGCTAAAATAGTACCAGTGTCAACCTTTATCTGTGTATTTCTGGACTAAATGATAACACATTGCTTTTAATAGATCTTCAAGCTGCAACAGAAACTGTACAGAAACAGAAAACACCACTTTTTTCCTCATCTTAATAGTACCTCAACACTTGATGGCATAATCATCACTAACGGGATGATAAGGTAGTGCACAAATAACAGCAGTTAAATAGATCAGAATGAAAAGACACCTCTGCTGTTTCATTTCATCTCCTCTGCTCCTGAAGACCGGTTGATGTGATGAACATCCCACAGGTTCATTTGTGGAACAACTGTACCACTCACATTTGACAGAGCCAGGAAGGACTGGAAAGCCTAAGACCTGTCAACCTCTCTCTAAATCCAAATGATACAATGGCTCTGTACAACCCCAGGCGTCTATGTTTGAAGTTATTAATTCCGGGACAGTGGTAGTTCTGCCTACACAAATACTGAGCAAGGACAAGGAGAGGCACTGAAGCCTCAAGTATCCATCAGGCAGCCTTAAAATCTGCTAAAAAGGGTGTGCAAATGGCAAAACCACAACTTCTTTAGAATTGCTTAGAGGGCAGTTTATCAGCAGATGTATAAGTGTTTCGTTGTGGAGCTGCAGATGTAGGAAAAAACGAAACACACAAATGTTAAACAGGTAGATTTCCCACTAGTGACGCATGAAAAACAGCTATAGCTTGGTTTAGCCAACAACTAGTATCACCTGTCAAAAATAAAATGCAACAAGTAATTTAGAGTGGTTGAAGATCTGGTGCAATTTTAGCTTTCTGTTCCTACTTTAGACATGGCAAACATTAATTTAAAAATAAAAAAATCCATGAACAAAAAACCTGAAAGCTTATACAATCTATATTGGATTTCTCAAGGCTTGAAAAAAGATCACATTAAAAAAAAAAAAAGTCATAATCCTAACCTTATTTGCTATGGCACTGGAATTTCTAGCAATATTATCTTTCAACTTTCACCTGTCAGGTGCATGTGCACAAGATTAAGCTGACAAGAAACAAACCTCTATAAGAGAAGAGTGAAGCCTCGTCACAACAGCTTAAGAAAATTTCATCCTTCCTCTCACATCTATGGTTTGTTTGCTTGTTTTTCCCCCAATCAACATGTGCGTGTTGTTTTAAAAAGGAAAAACACACGCACGTGCATGCGCACACACATGCGCATGTGCAGGCTGCAGGAAGAACTACAAGTTGAAGACAAAACACATCAAACCTCCCATTCCCTGGCAAAGCCAGCATCTGAGTTAGCACTTGGTCTGGTTAAGGGCATATTTTGGCATACCAAGCTTATAAAAGCAAAACCCTAAACTTGCATGTACACGTAACAGTTTGTTCAGCTAATTTCACCCGAATAAAACCAGATCGCTACCCACTTATAATTCTTGCCCTGACCTTAATCAAGAGGCAGCATATTAACAAACTCCATGAGACTGCCAGCCTTAAACTTGCAAGCAGCCTTGGAAAGAGCGTGTAGTTATTTGCATTTGCGATTGCTCCTGCTCCGTAGCGATGCGACGCCACCTGCGCGTGACTTTGCCTGGCATTCCCACTGATTGCAGTGGTCCGGGGCTGCCACCCGACGAGCACGAGCAAAGCAGAGGCGATTCCGTAGCGCAGCCGAAGCCGCAATTCCCAAGGGCAGCTGAAGCCGCGATGCCTCTGCATATGCTGTGCATAGGCTTCGGTAGCAAAGTTTTAAAGACTTCTTACTGCATGCATGGTTTCCAGGGCTGATTTCCACATACACAAGTGAACACTTGGAACCTGCTCACAGATCTGGGCTCCAGTAAGAGACTTAAAGGGGAAAAGGCACAGCAAGCAACGACAAAACCTGGCCCCAACTCCCAAACTTTTCAGTGCACCATGCTGTGCAAGCTGCGTTTTCAATGATAATGACTTTGCACGATGGTGCTAAAAAAGACCCAATTTGAAGAGGAATTCTCTAAAGAAAAGCTGTAGAATATTTAAAGTATCACTGTAATCCAGAATGCAAACTATGCTCTTACTAAAAGCAAGGCCCATAAGAGAGAAAATATTACGTAATTTTGACAGCCCAGTTGTTTAAAGAGCCAAAAGGAAAAAAGCAGAAATGAGTTGCAGGAAAAAGGTGCTCGCACTGACAAATTGCTAGGAATAGAAAACCAGCCCTCCCAACACTACTTGATCTATGCAAGGTAGAAGTCACATGGTTAATGAAAGGCAAAATAAGGTAATAAATGTGGCACGGGGAATTCCCCTTACATCCCCATCAACAGCAAGCAGCATCACTGTGAGTTACATCTTTCACTGCAAATACCAGAGGACTTAATAAAGACCAGCCCCCTCCCGTCTTAAATATTAAAGTATCACTGAGCAAGAAAGGTCGTGTTGAAGGGAAATATTTTACAGCAGTGCAGATGTAGTATTAATGCAAAAAAAAAAAAAAAAAAAGGGTGAGGGGAAGCCCTGAAAGATGGAGAAAGCATTTCAGGGCTATAACATGGCTCTGTACGGCAGGATGACCTGAGGAAGGGCTTAGTCCCCCCACTCCTTACCATGAATTCCTCCAGGGTCTGGTAGGTTTTCCCGCGGAAGTCGCAGTAGTTCTTCCTCTCCTTGCACTGAGGGCAGCACTGCGTGGTGTCCACGTGGACACAGCGTGGGTGCAGCCGGGGGCACTCGGGCTGCATGCACAGCGGCCCCTCTTCTGTGCACAGGCAGGGGCAGGCCGAGGGCCCCGGCGCGAACTTCTCGCCGATGGCGTACACGAAGCCGCTCTCGTCCACGCAGCCTTTGCCGCGGTAGTCGGGGTACGCGTACTCCTCCGGCGGCTCGGGGGTCACACTGGCCACGGCCTCGGGCAGCGCGGCCTCTTCAGCCGCCCGCGGCTCCTCAGAGGCATCATCGACCCGCGGCTCCTGCGCTTGCAGGTTCGCCAGCTTGCTGCTGGTTCCCTGGCTATTCCAAGCCTGCTTTTGCTTAGTCCAAGACTCCTTGTTGGAGGAGCTCCTGCTTCCTTTGCTCTTCCAGTCTCTGGTGCCCTCCTCCCTGCCGCTCCTGCCGATCTCGTTCATCTTCCCAGCGCCTGCCTGACCGTCCCTCGTAGACGCGTGATCCCTCTTTTCCTGGCTGGCTTTTATCTCCTGCTTGTCTTGAGCCTTGGCCAGCTTCTGCACAGGGATGGTGGAGCTACAGAGGGCAACCATGAGGCAGCAGGTCACGAGGAGAGAACTGGAGAGGGCTCCAATTGCCATTGCAGTGGAACTGGGCATCGCCTACCGCATCCCACAGGGGACAGTGTGCTCACATGGGAGGCGATGGCCGCACGGCGCCCGCGTCCTGCCAAGAGAGCGATTAGGCACACTTCAGCCCGGGCTCGGCTCCCCCCTGCTCGCCCGCGCCGGCGCGGCATCCCAAACCGTGCGGGACCTGCCTCCGGAGTTGATGCAGGAGGCAAGCAGCAGCCTTGTGCTGCATCCCTCCTCCTTCACCTCCTCCTCCCTGCTCTCTGAAGCCTTATAAATAGCAGGGCTCTGGCTACCGACCCCGGCTTCTTCAGCTCCTCTGTCAATGCGCTGCGCGCAACTCCGGGGAGTTTGGCTTTGCAACAGCAGGTGAATGCAAAGAAAATCCCAACGGTTGGGCGCTGTTATTCTTTCCAAGCGGCGCCACGTGAGCAGGACGCACGCCGAATTAAATGCAGCTCCCTAAGCCACAGCAGGGTGCAGAGCCGGAATCAAACAGTCCAAGCCCCCTCGCTGCCTGCACACACGAGAGTTTTCCTTAACCTCCTATCCATTCCGAAGCGTCTTTTCTTTCCATACCTGCGGGCGAGCACGTTTCTTCCCAAATCCAAGCGCTAGCAGCGCATCAAAGCGCGCAGGGCGAGCCTCCGGCTCCGCACCAGCGCCCGAGCAAGCGGCCCCCCGCGCCGCCCCGCCGCGTTTTAAAGCCGAAGCGGAGCCCGTAGGAGTTTCCGCGGCAGCGGCTTGCTCAGCCCCGGCCGCTCACTTGACACCGCGGCAAAACGCGCCGCCCCGCGCACGCTCCCGCGGCGAGTAAGGGCGCCCCAGCCCCCCGGCACCTCCGCGGAGAGAGGCGAGTGGCTGCTCCAAGCCCTCGGAGCGTCCCTGCCTCCTTCCCTCTCTCCCTCTCCGCTTCCCGGTCCTGCCCGCGGCCGCAGCGGGACCCGCGCCCCCCGACGGCGGCTGCAGCCCCGGCGCCGCCTGCCCGAACTTTCCGGCGGGCCGGGCCGCGCCGCGCCGCCCTCACCGCCTCCTCAGCACGTGTGCGCGGGGGCCCAGACCCCCACACACAGCTCGGGGCCGGCTCCCTCCTACCTGCGCCGGAGCCGCCTCAGCGCCGGCGGCGGTTCGGGCAGGGGCGCGCTCCCATGGCGGGGCTGCGGGCGGCAGCGCCTTGCTGCCCTTCGTCCTCCCCCTCCTCTTCCTCCTCCTGCTGCTGCTTCTGCCGCGGGGCCCTGCTCGGCCCCTAGCCCGAGCCGCGGCCGCCCCCCGTCCTCACGCGGCCGCGCAGCGCCCGCCCCCGCCACGGGGGAGCGGGCAGCGCCCAAAGAGCCCGAGCCGTAACTGAGGTTTTAAGTTTAGGTGAAACGTTTGGAGATGTCTTCATCGAAGTGCGAGATCGGCACTCTGGAGAACAGCAAAAACTGCTGGATACCGATGAGTTTTCCATGTTTCGCTGTTAAGCATCTCCACGAACAGCTGTTATTTGTGAAATCCCAGGCACTTAAACTCTAGCATCCACATCCTCTTCTGCAGGACTCTCTTGGCTGCTCAGTTCTCCCTATGAGCTTTTGACAATTCCTGTGCACTTTACAAAATCATGCTTGCTAACAACATCACTCAAATGTTCACCAGATAATCAAGGATTTAGTCTTCTGAAACTTTTACAATAGAAGAACCAAGTTCTGAAGGATACCAACAAGTCAAATATTTCCACAGGTTACCCTAGTACAATGCAATTCCAGACTGCCCCAGGGCTTCTAGACATCATAGATAAGGGAGGCCTTTCTCAGTGTCTGATTAACAGTCATTAAGAAGTATTTGTCTCCAAATGACTGCCTCATCACCTCTGAATAATGAATTAAATCTTTGCCTTTTCTAAAACCAGTCATTTATGCTTTATATAAAGCTTAAACCTTTGCATGGGGGTAAGCCACCAGCACACCTCAAAAGCTATTTTGCACAAAGAGCTTGAATGACCATCACTGCTTTACTTACAAGCATGCAAGGCTACTCGTGGCTGGAGCAAGATGAAGAGGGAGAGGATCTGAGAAGACATGCCATCCTGTGAAAAAGAGGAGAAAGATGCCAATTTATGCTTCCAACTCGGTCACGCATTCCCATATGAAACTTTGTTACAGAAAAGCAAAACATTTTCAACATTCTGGACTTCTTGTTGGAGAGCTCTGTCTCTCCCCCATCAAGTTATGCAGCACATAGATCAGCCAGGGCTGAAGGTTCACGCTATCGCTGTATGAAAGGCAAAGCATTAGAGCACATCCACAGCCACAAATCCCAGGTCACCTTAGCTTTCCTGGCACTGTTACATTAAGATGAATACCCTCTTTTTTTTTTTTTTTTTTATCCTAAAATATTTTTCATTGGACTTCAGCCTCTATTCATCCAGATTCATAGGCATATAAAGTGATGAATGGTACCCGATACAAGGTCCCCTGCAGAACTGAGACTGGACCGCTTCATTAGTGTAACAGGATCGAATTGCAGTATACTATAGTCCAAATAGCAGATATGGGAGAAATGCTCGGTATTCTTTCCTCAGTGTAGATTCTGGATTAAAAGAAGAGAGAAACAGGGGAACTAATTATTTCATAGCCATTTAAAACAACTATTTTAATGAGAATTTCATAGGTTTGGTGTCACACAGAAAGAACTTGAGGCTGAAACCCCTATTCTTATTCACAGAATAGTTATGGCACAAGAAATGTGGGTCCAGGTTGCCCCACTCGGCCTTACCTCTAAGGATGACCAGCAAGTATAAGTCGCGTCTCTAGATGATCATCAAATCCTGCATCTCCAATCAAGGCCCTTCCCCTCTGCAGAGTCCTAACAAGGGCATTGCATTAGCTAAGTCAGAGTTACAGTGTGCTTGCTCGTTTTAAAACAGTCTCATATATTTTCGTCTTAGTTCTACCAAGTACTAAGGATCTACTAAGGATCTAGGAACTGGCTAGAGATAAAACAAAAATAAGTTTCACCAGCTGAAATAAAAATGGAGCTGGTGAGGAGTAATTTAAATTAAACTGGTAATGATGGCCATCTTCCTTAGACCAGGCTTGAGACAGTGAGAGTGGACTGCCATGTTGAGGAGACTTAATTAAACATGAGATTAGGGAGTATGAACATTTGAAAAATACTTTTGAGCGTCACCTTATTGAAAACAATGAGACGCCGAAATATAGGATATATCTAAGTTTAAAACCACTTGTTTGGCATGGTTGATAACAAGTGAAACACAAAACATCACAGCTATGCAATGGCTTCATCAGGACATCTAAGAGCATTTGAAGACAACCGTGGAACTACTCACCAAAGGGGAGGAAGACCATTCTCCCGTCACCGCCCTCCATGCAACACGAGGCAGACCAACAGCTTCCTTCCCATCTCCCCTGTTTTAATGTCCAAAGTTTCCTCTAGTTCTGCATAACATGGAAGGGGGAGACAGTGTGGAGACAGCGGGAGAGGAGGACAAAACGAAGCCACAGGACAACCTCCAGGGGATGCCCCTTGGCACCCAGGAGGACCAGGCCAAGGTTTACATAAAAATATGGCAGCAAGAATAAAGTCTGGGAGTGGGGATGGCTGCTGAGCCCACAGGGCGCTCAGGCTGTAACTCACTGGGGACAAGCTGTGCACCCAAGCAGTCCTGCAAGTCCCCAAAAGAGGAGAAAACAGTTCAAAAGTGCAACTCCTCTGGCTCGAGCCCTTGCCAGCTCCGCTATGCGTGGAAGCGGATCACTGTTCCTATTTTTTGTTTGCTTTCCTTCCGAAAGGAAGAGCTGTTATCTGAAAGGTATTTTTTATGGTGATGCTAAAGTGGCAGTTGTTCAGACAGGTTCACATCAGAGCTTCAGAAAGGTAGCAATTTGTGGAATAGTATTAGTCCAGCTGTATAAAATAAGGCCTTCAAATAGCAGTCAGAGACAGAATAGCAGACAGAAACAGAAACAGAGAGACAATGCCAAGGTGTAAATTACTCTAACAATTCATGTGTGTTTGAAAGGCTGAATTATAAATAAGCAGTTTAAACAACTTTAAAAAAATGCCTTCTACAACTATTTTTTATGGTGGTTGGCTTTTATCTTTTCATTTTTATTTCTTCTGTTTTCTTTATGCCACTTGTCGAAGGATGCTGAATACATACTGCTTCGCTTCCTTCTTTTTTCACTAGTAAGATGTCTATTTAAGTTGACTGATAAGAGGTTATTGAGGAAATATTACACAAGCTGTAGTTATAGTTGTCTCTCCTCATTAATTGCTTTTAAATTATTTGGTTTATCTCAGATAATGATACGTTACAACATTATGTTTTCTACTTTACATGCTGAATACAAAACTGCTCTGTCATTTAGTAGAGGCTCTTCAGTACAAACACTCTCTTCACATTTTGTCAATCACATTTTTGCATACTATATATATGAAATATATATATATGTATGTGTATGTATATGTATTTTTTCCTTATTACTTGTAATACAAAAAAAAATCTCCCTAGACCAATTGAGAAATTTAAGCTTTAGAAGTCATAGGTTTATGAAATGTCCCTCTAAAGAGGTTTTTGCTGCTACAAATTAATATTCTAAAAACCCAAAAAAGTGCTTTTAGACACTGTTCATTATTAGTCTTTCTCTCATTATTAGATTAAAGTAAAATAAAAGTACTCTGAAAGTAAAATACTTGTATTTTCAATTAATAGTATTCATAAAGAGATGCTGCAAAACATAGGAATGATTGTTTCTGTTTAAATCTTAATACTAAAAGCTCAGGCAAAAATAATGAAAAACATTTTACTTTGGAAAAAAAGAACACAAAAAACCATAATATCTCTGTTCCTTTAAGTTCTGTGAAGACTTTAAAACATATTTTCTGAGTCAATAAAAATCCCCATCTAAGTCTATTAAAAAGCAAAGGAAATGCATGCTACCTTTTTGTAATGAAAAAGAATACAGGATCTACCTGTTTAAATCATTCTTCTATCACTACATGCCTGACGCATCTCTAATGGCGGTTTTGCCAAAATAAACACTTTCAAAAAAAACAAAACACAAAAACAAGTGTTATTCCCATTTTAACCACAGTAGTTAAACAATATGAAAGCATTGTTGTGCTGTGAAGCCTTTGGCAAGAAAGGAGGGGAAATTCAATGCTGGAACTGTCCATACAGGCCATTCTTAAGAAATATAATTGTGTAAATCCAAAGGACAGTATTTTGTGCTTGCATTTAGAGGGCACAAGAGAGTGATTATAAGTGGATTTTGAAGCACCTATTTTCATTGTGATTTCAATAAACAATCAGGAAAAGCAAATTTTAATAATGGCTCAAAATCATATTTGATATTTGTGCTTTTTTGCTTGAAAAGAAGTAACAAAGCACATGTGTGTGTACATGCGCATCTCTTTCCTATAAAGAGAGTCTTAATACTGTGTATCGGTCTTCGCTTTTGCAGCACCAAGGATGCATTACTAATATTTTTTCTCTTATTAGTTGCAATCACATTTATTTACATCATTTAAAGTTTCTCTAAATAAATTTTAGTGTTCACTAGAATTTTTTCCAATAAAGGAAACATTACCTATCAAAAGTTTTTACCACAAAATATTGCTGGTTCAATACTGCTCCTGATTTCAGAATTAATAAAGCTTATCTTCTCACTGTTCTTTAACTTTGGCAGAAGGAACACACAAACAAAGCAAACAAAGTCCAACCAAAATGCCAGCCTTTCTGTCTGTTCAGTTCTCACAGGTTTTCTCAGCTGTGATTGTACTAAACATTAAACTAAACTTAATGAGTAAGTGGAACTGAAGTAAAAATTCTCGTGTACCCTCCAGGAAAACAAGTAAAAAGAAAAGCTATTATTGTCAAAACTGGTTTAGCATTATAACTCAATCAATGCTTAATTCAGTTCTTCATCTTTCCTTAAAATCTCCGTAACAGAAATCTCATTGCTTAGTATTTCTATTCCATTAAATTGTTTGAATAATAAAGTAGACTAGTTTTTGAACCAACATGCATTTGTTGGTTCAAATAAATACACTGATGCATGTATTTACTTGATGCATGTATTTATTAACTTGCAGGATAAAAAAGTTTTAAAACACATTGTTCTTATTCAAATATTCAGTATAATATATCAGCGTGGAATATTTATTAGTCACATTTATTATGTGACTAGCTTATGATTAATTTCCTCTCTCCCACAAAGACAAGCGCTTAAAAAAAACATAAAGACAAACTTACACAGCTTTTGCACAACCGACCATATAAAATCTTGTCTATCACAGTGCTCTTTTTTTCATTTTTTAAACTTACTATTGGAGATGCTGATAACGTACTATGTGTTGAAAATCTGACTGCAAAGACAAATATTTTAAAGTTAAGAAATTCACAGTAAGTGTTAAGACTTAATTCCTTTTCATGACTTATAGAATTGAAATATAACCACCAGACAACTGATCCTGCAATTTAATTGCTTTCAGACTCAGAGGAGCATCATGCCTCTTGATGCGTTACTTGGATGCACAAAGGAGCAAAATTAAGATGACAGGTCCGTTATGAACTTGGCACTTGCAAGTAGTCAAATAAATGACCTTGCAGCCCAGAAGTTTCTGGAGGTTTTGGTTTTTTTTTTCAGACAGGTGTTTTTTTGAGCTTGTTATATGTAAAGCCTGTCCACACATGAAAGATGCAAAAAGTATTTACAAAAGCAGGTACAAAAAAGGGTGGTCGTTGTAAGAAAAAGAAGCAGATGATGGGAAATGTCAGTTTCTGAAATGGCGCAGAAATGGAGAAGAAACTTCTGAAACAATAAACTAAAGGGGGAAAAGAGGAAATACATAAGATCAATTTATTAAAAGTAAAGGAAATTTGAGGGTAAGGACACATATGAAAGGAAAACAAAAGGAGTATATTAAAATCTTTAAATCATAACAGCATGTTTAATACATTAAAAAGAAACACAAAACCCACTGCTCATCACTGAAAAATCTCAAGTCAAATCAGTATCTGATGCATTTCCATTTACTTTGTTGGGATTATTACATCCATAATTAATATAGTCCTGTATGCTCACATTTATTTAATGCAACACAAACTGGAAAACACATCTGGCAGTGTCAGAAACATTTTTCACCTCTACAGAAAACCTGGCTGGCTGAAGAGGTTGAGGAATCTCCCTCCCTGGAGATTTTCAGCATTCAGCAGGGTAAAATCCTGAGCAACCAGATCTATCCAGTAAAACAGACTTTGAGCAGGAGGCAAAACTAAATCTAAATTATTTTTCATCCTAAATTATTCAGTGATTCCTAACAATAATCTCAACTTCGAATCGTGATGAATTTTAGAAGGTCACCAGAACTTTGGGCAATTTAACATACTTACTTGTGATTCATATTCTCTATTTGCCCTCTTGGACTGATTTATTATTATTATTATTATGGTGTGATAGTCTGAGAAATTCACATGAATTGTTGAATACAAATCTGCCTGAGATTATTTATGCTCTTAGGGGATATTCTCCATAATTCACTGAGCATAAGCCCTTAGACATAAAAACTTCAGTGACATTCTTTATAGAATACATCTTCAAACTATTCCTATTCTTTGCCCTCCATTTCTCTCATTGTTACCATCCGCTTGGTAAGAAATGAAGCTCCTGCAATGACATTTGAATATAACACGTACCGGTTTTATCCTACTGCTCTCTAATTACTTTTGAGCCTGTTGGTCAAATTCAGCCTAACTTGATAAAGAAACTGCATTTTAGAACTTTACAAAAATAGATGATTTGGCAGAGAAAGCAACCCTAAACTAGTCACCGAAGTCACACTGTGACCTTGCCTTACACAGCAAAGAATGCATATAAGGGGCTACACTTCTAAGTGACCTATAAATACTAGATAACTCCTTCAACACGGAGCTAGGTGATTTAAAGACACAAATCTGTAAGAAAATGTGCTTTGCTAATTCTGATATTCTTAACTCGTTTGCTTTCCTGTCATTACTCTTCTCTATATGATTATAGAATTCCTGCATCCCTTTCCTGGTAATTTACCTCATGATTATCAAAAAAAAAAAAAAAAAAAGCTAGACAAATTGTAATTTGTAGCATATGAAAAGTTTCATGACTTGCACATTCCCCAAAATTCTGGCTTTGGATATAATTACTAGAGATGATCACAAGCAGGAAGTTCTGCAATCACAAAGGTTGGCGATAACAGCTTTTCTATCTTCTTTTAATGAAAGACGTTAAATGACTCCAAAATCATGATTTAGACTGAGAGCAGAGCAAAAGCCAGAGTCAGTGCAAACAGTCTTTGGGCTACAACTTGAATGAAGAACCAAAGTGTCCATTCTCCAAAAGCTCGCTCCCTTGTTCAGCTTATCTCCAGGCCTTGACATACAACCATCGATGGAACTCCTGCAGCAAGCAGGGTGCTCATGCGCATTTGCAAGATCAAGCTTGCCTTGCTGGTAAACAGGTCTAAAATGAAAGGAATAGACCTGCTCTGCAATTCTGTTAATGAATGAACACTGCATGCAGGGCAGTCACGTTGGCTTGGTTTACTATTTGTTGGAAGGAGATAAGCAGGGAACAAAACAATTTTCCTGGCTATCCACAGTAGTGCTTGAGAGTTATTACAGGCAGGGCCTTGTAAATAATTGAGTTTTTGGATTAGGCACTCACAAGATCAGTGAAGAAGGTGACAGCTCAGCTGCTCACAAAAACTCCCTCGTGACACCAGTGACTAGGAAATCGGAGGTTGAATGCTCCATCCCTCCTCTGCCAGAGGAGGCACAGTCCTGTCTTCCCATGAAAATACCCTAATTACAAGGCCACTGGTGATTAATTTCGCATTGGACACTATTCTGCATTGTGTAAATAACAAATTTTATTGGAGAAGAGATTGCATCTCTGCCATTAGCTCTGTTAAAGCAGAACGAGTCCAGTGGGCAGAATTTAACCAACCTCACCTCTTGCTGGTCTAAGGTTTGGTTAAGATAGAGAGGCAGAAGGTATTATTTCAAATCTCTGCTTAGGAACAAATTAGTCTTTTTTTTTTTCTCGTATTTCTATGAACTCTAACCTTAATCAGAAACTACTCCATAAACACAACCTAAATAAATTCTCACATGAATAGGCTGTTACACTCCAAGGTGTCGCTCTTTCAGTAAAGACCATTTAACTTGTTTTTAGAACAAAGGCCATAGTCCTAAAACCGCAAAACACTCAGGCATTAAATGAAAAAAAAAGAAAAAAAAAGAGGAAAAAAAAAAGAAGAAAAAGGAGAAAAAAAAGAGGAAAAAAAAGAAAAAAAATGAGAAAACAAAAATAAAAAGTAAAGAAAAACAGTCCTTCTGTAGGGGTAAAGTTGAGGAAGCGTTTAAGGATACCAAACCAAATCAGTCATAGGATTGCTTTGCTCAGCCAAGCCAACATAACCTGGTAATCCTCAACTCTAGCATCATTTTTAAATGTTTTCCTTCAAAATACATCCTTCCTTCCCTCATTAGCAAACTTAAATGCTTTAGTATCACGATTACTGACTCCTGAAGCAGATAAAGGCTGTTGAACAAGCATGGTAATTTCATTAAATGGCTGTACCTCAGGTTTTTTGTCCTAGACCTGGGAAATTAAACATTGCCAATGCCATACAGGTAACAGCAAGAAGCCAAGCATACATAGTAAGAAGAGAAAAAAAAATCAGTTCCTCTGATAACTGTAACGCCCAGGAAGGCTTTCTTCACTCTTAGCTAGCGAATATCTCAACTCAAGGATATCAGCCTTGTCAGGTGCCAAAGTGCTCTGAAAATCTGTCAATTAGTATCAGAGTAGAAACAAATGCATAGCCATGACTTGTGAAGATTCAGCCCTCAGAATACCCTGAAACACTGCCCAGTCCTGTGCCTTATCACCACTCTCCCCTGCCACTATTTGTGCAAAACAGCTATCAGCTGAGAAAGCAGTATACATGTTGACACTCAAATGAACTTTGTTTCAGCAGTTCCTTGATTTCTTCAACTTAGGCAATTAGGCTTCTTTTTCTCATGTCGTCTCTTGTCTTTCTTTTATTACGAAGCTCCACTTAAAATCCTTTTTGCTGAAAGTTTTGTGAACTGATGTTTATTTGTAAATTTACAATTTTCATGGACTTTTGGGATGAATTTGAGATTTTTTTTTCCCATGGAATTAACTTTATTTTACCCTAGTAACTTCTACATAAAGATCATGTCAATAATCATGACCTAAAGATTTTCCCCAGGAGTAAAAGTTACTGTATCATTCACTCTCTAATGTCCGATATTCTTTTAGGGGTTCTTTTCCTCAACTCTGTATCTGCTGGTAATAAGTAACTTCCAATTGCTTTTTCTTCTATTAAAGAGAGTAAGAATTAGTATAAGATGCAGCCATGGCAGTAGATGCACCTGCTGCCACTCCATCAAATGCTAGCTGGTGCCTTGGAGAGAGCCTTACACAGCAGCTTGCAACCCCCCTAAGCAGTCACATTCCTCTTCGGAAATTAAATTTCTTTAAAAAGTCTCATTTTATCCCAAGGCTGGATTTCTGTTCTGGTAAATTCTAATCCACAGAGACATCTACTTCCCACTGAAGCTGATCAGAGCTGCAGGTGACCAGTGACTTTTTAGCTCAGACCCTTAGGCTGCGTTTCTCCCAGAAGAGGAATATGTTATTAACACAAGTTAGCTATCGTTGGGTAAAAGGGTAACGAAAACCACGTTTCTACCTTTCACAGAAGTGAGATGGTTCATTATGGAACAGACTCATTCACAAAGGATTTTGCCTGGACTTCGCCTGGACATACTTTTTTCCTAATGAACCATTAGAGTAAGGAGTAAGCATGCAAGAACGGGCTCCCAGAACTCCTGTACTTTCTCAATTAAACAAAATTGAATGAGGTAAAAGAAAAAGCCTCATCCTTTCCCTAATGCTTTTTCTTCCCCTCAGTTGGGATTAATTTTTCTTTAAAAAAAACAGAGAAGGTAATAACTACTTTTGGAAAAAGAAAATGTCTGGCACACCTGAGGTTTTAAACAAACCATTCCTGCTGCTAAACAAATCTATATTGAGTTGCAGATGGAAGAAAAAAAAAATCCCTGCAGCAGAAGCAAAAATCCTGAAGTAGCTCACTGCGTCTGTATCTAGGTTCTTGCTTTGGTGCTAATGGGATTTCTCTGACAAGTCAACTCGGCTTTTGATAGAAGCAAGATTTAATGAGAATATGTTCCCAGCTTCTTTTCCTGCCTTACTTTGTATATTTGGTTTCTGCTGTTGGCATTATGAGCTGCTCTTTAGAATTTGCATTGCACAGATACACAGCTGCAACTTATTTTCTTTGCTTTTCTGGCTGCAATACTTGGATTGCCCAAGAAAAAAATGCTCTATTTTGATGGGTGCCTGACAGAGATTCATTTGCCAGGAAGCTGTGTTCAAATAAAAGAGTGACATCTTGCCCTCGTGCCTAACAACTCCAGATTGCCAAACATGCCACAGGATAAAGAAGCCAAGTGGCTGTGTCAGTGCTTTACTTGCCAGTTGGCAGCTGGACAAACACAGCCTCTTGATTTATTAGCCATGTTTTATTATTTGGTGGTTGAACTTATGGCAATTAGGTCCTACACTTCTTTTGCATCTTAAACAGAGGCTTCAGCAGGTGATCCAGAAAGAAACCTGCCTTAGATGATCCATTAAGTTCCTGTCTGGAGCAGAGGATATTTACTGTTGGTGCACTGGTGTGAGGAGCCCTCAAGTCCCCAGGGTTAATTGACACAAATGCTGAAAAGGGCTGTCAAAGCCAAACAGTCAATTATAGCAGGGCTGTAGGAGCTTGATGACAAGCCTCAGGTCAAATCTCTCAGCACAGATATATGCAACATTTTGTCAGCTGCACTGATGTTGCAGGAGCGAGAGAGAGGGGAGGAGAGAAGAAGTAATACAAGCAAAGCTCAAGAGCTGTGCTAAATTCACGGGAGGTCACTTCTTGGATTTCTAATGCTCTGAACAGAACCAATATAATGAAATCACGACTTATTTTATCTCTAGCCACCTAAGGAGAGTTTGTAAAAGAGGCATGAATGGTTTGTCTTACATAAACTATATTCTGCCTTACATAAACCATAATATCTATGCTTAATGTATAAAGACATGTTCTGCCTTATATAAACTATAATATCTATGTCATGTCACGACTGCTTACCCTAAAAACTAAAAAAAAACCATTTTTCTTTGGAATGAAAAATAAAGTATGGCTCAGCCCTGCCAGGAGCATGGCCGTGGCAATGCAGCAGGTGCCTGCCTAGGAGGAAGGCAGGGAAGCGAGAGGAACGTGGGAGCCTGCAGGCCCCTTTCGCTGCATGGGAGCTGGAACTGCGCTGTCATTACATGATGTTTGCAAAACCTTTCCATTTTGATGGGCATGTAAATTCATAGAAAAGTATGACTACACATTTCCTCCAGCTAGCCCAACCTTCTGGTTTACTATCTTAATTTAGAGGACTTTGAAATCATTACACCAAGTAAGGTAGAACACAAAAGAATGCATTCATGAAAGAGGTGACATCTAAGACAGGCTTTTACTGTGCTTCTGGATCACTGACCTCAGTAGACCTCAGTAGACCTCAGTATCATTCTCCAGAGCACAGAATATTTACAAAAGTGTAGAGAAAAAAAATAAATGCAAAGATCATCCAAGGGGACTCACTAGCAAGCTGCAAGAACAGTAAAGCATACACATGAAACTTAGTTTCCTGCATCCCCTGCCATTGCCCCAGCTACCAAGTAACAGATACTCTACTGCCCCACAAAAACCTCCTGATGAAGACTCCAGTGGAACAGCTACACTCCCATGACTGCATTCAATATGACTCACTCAGTAGCTTCTCACAAAAAAACTCTGTCTGGCAGAGTACAAGAGTGCTCCAAGAGTTACAAAATCTCAGGTAATAATAATAATAATAATAATAATAAACCCTGTCAGTCTTTTTACCTGCATACAAAAGCTATTTAAAAAGCTTTACCACAGGCTGCAAGTTAGCAAAATTATCTGATCCTAAAGGGCTGTAGTCAGGTAAAGTACATCACAATCACAAGGGTAGTCTCTACATGTTCATCTTGTTCTGCCTTCAAAGGGACATACCCCAGGGAAAGGACGGGAGGAGGAAGGACACGACAGCTGGTCAGACACTGCTGAAATAGATGGGATGCTCTCATGAACTCTGTTATAAGGCTTTGATTCAAGGGAGAAAAATCACTCCTGTTTTTTTCCTTTCACTTTTAGCTCTGGATAGCTCTACTAAACCTTTTCTTCCTCCACTGGTCATCCTGAGCTTCTTGGCTTAGTTATCATATTGGACTTACCCTGCTGTTTCAGCAGACTTGCTCTTGCATATATACAGAGGAAAATAAGGGTAGAATAAGTCTTCCCTCCTCTTTCCCATTTCTCTTCTAAAATATAGCTAAAACCCTATTAGGATGTGCATGTATCAATATATGTATGTTTGTGGTATTGACTGTAAGAGGCTGACTCCGGCATATTCTTTCTTTGATTCCTCTTACTCAAGAACAAAATAATTTAGTTTTGCAAAGGAAAAAGAAGCCTTGACATTTTTTGACAACAAAGTACACAGCACTTGATTAAAATAAGGTCATAACAGAGAAAGGTGAATTAATTCTTTGTAACTGTGTTCACCGTGGGAGAAATTTTCCTTTACAGAAATGCATCAAAAGTGGCATCTGAGATTTAAAGGTTTCTGAAGAAAGTTAATATAAATAATAGCAACAAGCTCTTAAGATTCAGCCCAGAGTTCCACCCTCATGTTGAACTACAACAGGAAAGTATGGTTTCTCACTTGGTATCAGAAGAATGTATTATTTCTTTATTTATAAGAATTCCATGGGGATCCAGTGAAAGAGGTAACTAGAAAAGAATTGACATCTCTAATGTGAAAATCTGTAGAAAACATATCTGACTTCTGCAATCGCTAAAATAATAGCAAGGAGTAAGATTTAAAGATGTATAAACAAACTAACGTACCAAAGAAGATTTGAGAAGGACATTTACTATGGAAAGTCAGGTCTCAGATCAGTTGGAATTACCTGAAGAAGCCAATAAGTATAAGGATGAATAAGGATGAATAAGGTGATACCATTAATTTCACAGCAGCAGGGGAAGGAAGGCGGGGAGAAAGCTTTTAAAAGTATTTCCCAATATGCTTTAATTAAAATGGGCAAGAGGGAAGACATTGAGTTAATAATGGACTGAGAGAAAAGAAGAGGGGAGAAATAAACTTTTCTCACTGGAAGAAAGTAGGGATCAGCGCCAAGACTTATTTAGCTTATTGTATTCATAAATGATCCAGAAAAAGGAGAGTATAGGGAAAAGATAGTCTGAGGTATAAAAACTAAAGATGCTGTGGGATGTTGCTTTAGATGTCTTATACTAAGACATGTCTTGCACTAACTGACTTAGCAATAAAATGGCAGAGAAAATTCTGTGTAAATAAAGTATGAATCCATTCTGCATCCAATTTTTGAATAGTGCATGCAGTTAATCTCTTAGGTGTAACTGAGATAAGAAAAAAAACCACAAAGGTATCAAGCAATATTGCATGAGAGAAGATTCACCATACCAACACTTCACTTTTTTTGTCAGAAGTGCATTACAGAAAGCTACTAATATATATTTATCGCACTTAGCTTCAAAAAAAGGTATTACATAAAAAACAACAACAAAAAATAAAAGAAGTATCTGAAAAGGTAAAATGTTTTCAGATATCAGGAAGACTATTTAAAGCATAATGTTAGTGGCTTAGACGAAGCTAGTATTACCTATGAAAAAAATGAATTAATAGAACAAGAGAAAAATGGCATAGTTTAACAACAAACTTGAAGTGTTTTGATAAATCTGTTAACCTCCTCAAAAGGTTGCAATCGCGTTCAGATGAAGGAAAGATACAACTGGCAAAATAAAACTTTAAAAACATATATAATATAAACATGGAATATATACTAGAGAAATATATTGCATTAATATTATATAAACATACATATATATGATATACACAACTTATATTATATACACATACGGAGAGATGTTATAAAGTGTAAAAATATAGAAAAAAAAGCAGAAGAAAATAACAGAAGAGGAGATACAATAATAGTAGTAAAAGAACATGCAATAGAGTAAAAGGACTATAGGAAAAAAAGTCCCAATGTCTACATGTTTTTGGCATACAACAACCTTAGATAGATTTTTGTACCAGAGTTGTTCTTTACAGGATGCTCATTTGCAAAACTATTTGAAATTAACGTTTCAGCAAATGAGCCTTTACAAGGGCTCTTTGTAAAACTTAAAACCTTGTTGCTGATGGTTTATTATTCAGATTCCTAATGGAATTCCTGGAATACTAAAGGAATGGAAATATGACATTGTTAAGTCTTAACTACTATATTCAAAATTTCACTCACTGATCTTGCCATCAGAAAAACAGAAGAAAATTTCTATAATGTCAATTGCATATTTTAAAAAATGCATCAAGAAGTACCTAGATATCAGTAACTTTGATTCTTGTGCAATGCAAATTGAGTCAAGCCATGAGCTGTACAAGAATTTGTAAACGCACGGTAAATATGAGATAATGAGGAATGAATCATGCCTCTCAAATCTATCAGAATTCTCTGAACAAATCAATGGAAATACAGTGAAGGATGGTTCTACTAATGAAGTGATTGCAATTTTACATAAAACTTTGGACCAAGCTGCTCACAACCCCCATGATAACAGAAAGATCTGCTCACATACAAAACACTAACTAAAAGGCAGAAAACGAAGCAGCACATTTCACCATAGAGGAGCAGAAGCAGTTGAGCTCCCCAGGATCAACTCTTCTTATTATTATCATGAAAAGAAATTTGGAAAAGGGGTAGAAATAGGAGCGAGTTTCACATAATAATCAAAATTAAAGCAAAATTAAAGCAAACAGCTGATGGACTCAACATCAGGTTTCTAATCAGTGAGGAAAGATGCTTGAGATGCTCTTGATAGGTGGTTGAAAATGTGCCACCCAATAGTCACTGCTGGTCAAAAAAACACAGAAAAATAGGAAGAAAATAAACAAAACAAACAAACAAAACACACAAGTAACAGACCATCATTATGATGGCACTGTGTCCTGAAGTTCTGACTACAAGTATCTATAATATGAACAGCAAGGCAAATTGATATTCAGCAGTATTATTTAAATTCAAGAAAAACTAAATATCAAAGACTACTGTAGTCTGTCAATTGGATGACTTAGAGGGGAGCAAGTGGAATAGAAATCTGGCAGATATATATGAGATGGGAAAAAGCAGCTCAAAGGGAACAACTTTTCCATGTCTGTCATGTCTTAGGAAGTAGGGGTACTGAGGAAAAGATTAACAGCAGCTTTAAAGCAAAGCAACCCCTCTATTTCTAATACAATGCATACTTAAGTGGTGGGATTCATTCTGACAAAATACTTTATGTTTTGATTGTAATTAGAAAACATGCAGGAAAAAGGTCAAAGGCTTTTGAATAAGATTGGCCAGATGCCATCTCCAATTCAAGAAGTCTTTGAAATTCAGATTGTCAAGAGTGAGAGACAAAAAATTATTTCATTTTTGGCCTGATCCTACATTTCTTCCATTCTATCTATTACAGGCTATTGTCAGAGACAGAAAAATGGACTTGAAAAAGATCTCTGGTCCCTTAGCAGGGTCATTCTTGTACAAGGCTGCCTCATGATTTGGGGGAGTATAGATGGTCTCTCATTTGCTGTACATCTTTACTTTTGGATTCTATTTATTAGTAACTTTTCTGCAGTTTTCATAGACTTGATGCCGTCGCTGCCAGTTTAATTAAAAAAAAAATCAGCCTCTACTTGGTATTATTTCTTTCTCACCACTTCACTTTGGATTTTACTCAGGTTTTTATTATGGAATGATAACTCCAGACTATCCTTCTCTAAAAGGCCACTACCAACTTATATTAAATAGCTTTAATTTCCTCCAACTATTCCCCATTGTCCAACAATTTTTTTCTGAGATACGAGAAAATACCATTTCTTTCCCTATTGATTTTTTCTTTACTATAAAACAAAGCATTGATTTTTTTTCCTTCCGTCTCATGTTCCTAATGGCACTTAAATTAACATGGTTCATTTGTATGCCACCTTACCACGACTAATGCATCCTTCTTGTCAGACCAGCAACACCAATAACAGCACATAGGAGCTTCTACTCACTCAGCAACCTGATAAATGGCACTTTGGTTGACAAGAGCAATGGTTAGACTCGGCCTCCTTCTATGCCCTTGGGCAAGTCTCTTAATCTAGCCTACCCTTCAACTCTACGTGTGCAGAATAGGGACATTATTTATCTAACCCATATAGAGTGGAGGATGAGGAAGACCTGCCAGTGAACATTACATGTGCTGAAATACCTCTTTCAGAGCAGCAGCAGATGAGGGTATTTGGGTTCTGAAGAACATATCACGCATAATTTAACCAGCACACCCCTCTCATCACCACAATAATCAGTAACTTTCTATAAGCTGTAATATTCAGCCTTTCCCACTGAAGCTCCTGTCTACAGGAGCTATTCAGCATTACTGAAGAGACTTTTGTTTGTTTGTTTGTTTGTTTTTTAAACAAAAGAGGCAGGATGCTGCAACTCCCACATAAGAGTTTGCTATTGCTTATTTTCTTTCCTAAGTGATGTTTTCAGCCTTCTAGCTCTGTAAAAGCCATTAATAGGCCAGTGTGCAGGATTTGGAGATGCTTATGCAGTGCCTCTTCTGTAAGCAGTTCTGTGACTTCCCAGTATAAACTGGAGTTTAACTAGCATTTATTTGTTTGCTGCATTTCCCATGCTGCTTGGATCCCTCTTATTTATTATTTCTGTTTTATCAATCAGCTTAATTTCTGTTTTCCTTTGTATTTTATTTTTCTTCTTTAATATAAGGTGACTCCCAATGTGGAGCAGGCCAAAAGAGCACAAATACAAGTGTTTTTTGAAACACTTGTAAATAGCAGCCCTCTGGAGAGGGCCCTCTGGGGTAATAAAATGGTCCTTATCCTGTTGTCAAATCTTAGGAAGGGGATCCATGAGCTAAAGAAAGTGAGAACTGAGTCATGGAAGAAGTTCCACTGATACTGGAAGGACTGTTTATGGCAATATAAACCCTCTTAAGAATAAACATTTGCAGAGCTGAATTTGACAGGAGCCAATTCCTAGTGACCAAAAGCAGATACAGTGCACAACTCAAAACCACATAAATGTGAAAAGAAATAGAGTCCACTGACCATGGCATTAGAAATTATCCCTTTAAATAGACTAGTTTTCTCAGGGGAGAAAAACAGGTGCAGAACTACATGGTCTAGTAAAAACAGCACTTGAAAATATATCAGCAAATAGAACCTCTCTCGAGCACCACTGACCCAGAATGATTCCTGAGCAAAGATGCCCTAATCCACAGGGCAGATACAGATCAGATTCCAATAAAGAAAGATTTCATTAAAATAAGCTATGCTAAATCTCTCCGGAGGTGCATTTTCCTTATGTTTATGCTGTGCCATATCTCTGTAACTGCTATTTATAAGCAGGTGAGAAAAGGATGTCACTCCTGTTGACCAGAAATGAAAAGAAAAAACATGCTCTTAATGATAGAAGAAAACTCATTAAGTCATATCCACGTTTTTATTTCATTAGACTACATCAGTTCAGAGAGAAAAATATTTCAATGCCATTGAATTTAGAGAAGACCCAATTTAGAAAAATTCATCTTAAAAATAGACTAATCCATTCATGTAAAGGTGTGATACAAAGAATTTATTCTATCCAGATAGGAACTCGTTTATACTCTTCAAAGACAATTTTGCCTGTAAAATTGGGTATCAGAATAGATGAGCACCACACAATAGAAAACCACATAGAGTGTAAGTGAATCATTCACACTTGTCAGAAACTGCTGATTCTGTGGAATGTCTCTTGAGCCTGAGAAGTGTTCTTAAAAAGCTGAAAAGAAGCCTGAAATCCCACACTCAAACCAAGAGTCAACACATGATTATTGCTTGGAGAAACATAAAGATTTAGAGCCCACTAATTAAAAATGCTTATTAAAAGGCTGATGGAAACCTACAAGCAAAAGACACTTTAAATGCCCATGCCACAGCTTAATAAATGCAGGCAGATCCATGGGCAAAAGACTCTAAATGTACATTTTACACCTTAATAGACACTGCTCTTCTCTCCCATGTACCATGGCCCTGACCACCTCAATCACACAAGATGCTTTAGCAGCAAAGGCAGTTGTGCACAAGGACATATTAACCTGTAAGTACTGTAGGGTCACATACAACCTGGAGCAGACCCTGCAAGGTGAAAAGGAGCAGGCATCATGGAATGAAATTCTTCTTGGAATGTGAGCCGTTCATTCAGAAAACTTTTTATTTCATGGAGGGTATAGGACTACTATTGAGTCGAGACACTTTTACATACCTGCTATTTTTGCAAGAAGAGTCAACCAGTAAAGAAAAAAGCTACTGAAAAACCACCGTGAAAGAGGCTGACAATCCTCACCATCAGGACTGGAGTCCCATTGTGGATAAACTTCCACTCATGTAAACCAACACTGACATGAACTGGCATCTTTAATTACAGGGTTAGCAGAGACACTAGGGATTCAGTTGGCATCAGAAGCTGAAGAACCTTCTCATTTTTTATGCCAGCCTTACTGCACAGCCCTATAGGGGTAAGCAGTGTAATGGGATGATGATATGAGCCACAGATTAAAAGGATTTTTCCATGTTAGTCTGAAGTGTTGCACTAAGACTAAATCCATATCAATATTTAATTACAGGCAAGCTATATATATGACAGCTTTGTTAATAGGCCATGAAGGACCTCTTACAAGTGGTTCTGGCTGCTATACATAAGCCTTAGATTTTCAAATGTTTCCTGCTGCACAGAAAACAGCTGTGTTGATGGAAATCTCTCAGCTTTAAAAAAAAAACTCTGCAGTTTTCTGAAAATCTACCACTTTTCATCTCCAAAGAATGAAGAAATAACTCAGGATGTTAGAAAATCTCTGTTTGCAGCAGCAAATAAGCCACATCTAAGGATAGTAACGTATAATTTTGATAGGAAGGCTTGGGGATGGCGATTTTAAAACAGAAGGCAGGGAGGGAGGGGAAAAGGGCAGATTAGTAAATAGAAAGATGTTCCATATGTCAGCAAGCTTAGTTCAGGAAGTCTCAGTCCTGGGAGCAGAGACAGCTTGGGCTAGGTGATCTTTCCTGGTCTCTCCCAAGCAAAATACAACCTCCTTAAAGTTGAAAGCAGTCGATCTGTTTAAAACAAATGAATTCTGCTTGGAACAAACTTCACAGGCTAAAGTGAGAGAACAATTTAGCACAGAGAAAGGATCAGATTAGAGAAGTAGAACTTTGTTAGAAAAGCAAGGAAGTCAGCCTGTGAAAAAGGAAAGGATTGACACTTCTTCACCTTAAAAAAAAATAGTATCATAATACACTGCAGCAAGTTTGATCTTTTCTTTTCCTGGACAGAAAATTCCTATGGTGGTAGTGATGGGGGAAATCACAGAAATTTTAGTTCTGCTCTCTTAGCATAGGCAAAACAAGTGCCTGAACCCTTTTCAGACTGTGCTGGAGCCTATGTAGCTTAGCTCCTGGGATCACACCCTTGGATTGCTTTCAAGAATACAGCCTTCTTGTAACTCAGCAATGACCCTGGATGCCCATCTTTCAGGTCATAGAGCCACATTTAAACTTACACAAAGTTCTCACCCGGCACCTCATGACTGTTTTCTGTAGCACCTGGTCATATAAGTTCCACTGTCACTACGACCAGAGACTTCTGAATATCTTTATGCTTTTTCTTCTCTTTGATTTTGCATAACATCAGGTGGTCAGAGCCAAGTCACAGGTTGGTATGGGACCTCTGACAGCATAGTCTCTGTTCAAATTTGGTAGAGCACACGCTTTTCAATTAACATTTAACACAAAAGCCACACAGCTTGCTATATGAACATACTTGTGAAATCACTTCCAATTGACTGACAAGCTCTGTCCCAGAGAAAGTGCTCTGAATAATCCCTTATGTGGAAGGAAACAAAGTGCAGCATACGAAGAGTAACGTATTTAAAGGTTGTTCATTTAAGAGATATTGGAACAAGAGCAGATATCAAACGCTCTACTTTGCATTCAGCCAAAGGCATTTGTGCTTTGATGGTGGTAAACAACTTCAGGTACTTTGAAATGTCATCGATCTTGGCCTGTAGCACTCAGAACCACAGCTATCTTCCTGCCCAGATGGTGCTCAGAGTTTGACCCCATTGATTTACATTTCATGTCAAAGGTCAACGTTGAAGTTCACTGCCTAGAGATCATGAAGATGCAACATCTGAAACAACATGCAATAGTCTTTCATTTAACTAACCAGGCTTGTAGCTGACCAGCAAAGGCCTGAAGTCCTTTCTCTAACACTCAGACCACAAAATCTGGATAATGCTGAGAATAATTGGTTATTGAGTTCTAGAATTTAGAAAACTAGAGTTTTACAACACAGTGATTCCCAACAGTCCTACAAATTCCTAGGCATCCGCTTATTCTATTTATGTTGATATTTGTGACAGAAATCTTGAATCAGGATGTTCAGAAGAAAAACAAAGATCAAATATTTATTGATATTAATCTAAAAAGACCTGAATTTGATTCTCTCATCGCTTGCAAACTTTTGCTCTCTTAAAATGGTGTGCAATAGCAGGGCTGTTTAGTGTATGGTTATATATGTAGGTACTTCTTAAGAGTATGACCTTAGCGCACCTATCGCACCAAAGAGCAGAATTCCCATTCAGTTCTGAAGTGCGCAAAGAGCACTAAATAATCCTCTTTTCTAGGCTTAATTTTGTAAAACTTCCACCTATCACGCTGAAAATCCCTGGAGTTTCTACTGCTTATCTCTGCTTATTGTGCACTCTAGTCTGAAAATATAATAGCTTTAGCCACAGAGTTGGAGGCAGCAGGTGGAAAAGAATATATTTCCTTATGTTTAAAAAAGGGACTGCTTTTGAGCACCATTACAAAGTTTAGTTTGAAGATCAACCTTCAAGGAGGCGAACATTTGGGCTTTTTATTTTGCTAAAGACCAATTTTTTGATTTGAGAATTAAGAGGCTGTGAGCATTGCTCACTGACAAGGCACAGCAGAGCAACACTGTCATTCCTGCAGCACACTTTGAAAGCACAGAGCTATCTACAACTTTCAAAAGTGATGACAGTGTTTTGTACCCAAATCCAAGCTCTGCCTCCCTAAATGAAATACCTGACAGCTGCAGGTTACTTTGAAGACTTTCTCTTTGTGATAGGCACAAACATGAGATTGAGTTGCCTGTTTTTTTTTTTTTTTTCCTGCTCCCCTCCTTGTTACAGCTAGCACCATCTGAGATGAAGCCTCGGATACGCTGAAGTCATAGGTTCCTGAAAACTCAGGAAAATTAGACAATTCAGTGACCATGTTTGTGAAACAAAGCAATGGTTTTCTCCTCCCCACATCCCTCTCCCTCTTTAAAAAAAATAATAAAAGAGGAAGAAAGGAGAGAGAGAGGGAAAAAGAGAGAGAGAGAGAGACAAAGAGAGAGAAAAAGAGAGAGAGGGACAGAAAACGAGGGCAGCACTTCAGGCCATCCACAGCAAATGAGCTGGCATCAGTCTTGTTTGGCAAGATTTCTATGGATGCTACTTAAAATAAAACTGCAAAAAAGCACAGCCTCAGCAGGCAGAGTCTTGCACACAGGCTGGCAGCACAAACTGCCATAGAAGGCTACAGATCCTACAGAAATCCCAATGCTTGTATCCACTTCCAGTATTTTTCAGCTCAAACAGACAAGTATTAACTCAAATTAATCTCCTTCTCTGTCAAAGACTTCATCTAAATCTACTTTTACGTTAAGGAATATATTTGCCCCACTAGATGAGCAAATTTGGACTATGCATGAAGAGGGTAAAGGAGGCCTTGCTTTGGGAAAAACACCATTCTCCTGATGGCTAGCCAAAGGTTTGTTAATCCCACAGCACCGATGACTTTATTTTCCCGTCAGCAGAACTCTGAAAAGAGTCCTCAAACGAGAAGCTGCCTCTTTTTGTATTGCCTAGCAGAGGGCAGGGTAAAATCTGTCCCTCCTCTATTTTTACTGCTCCACAGTGCAACCATGACGCACAGTTTGCACACAGTTTAGTACAAAGCATATCCCTGCGTGCCTTCCTTTGGGACAGCCCAGCTGTAATATGTGGCGGAGGCACAAATCTCCGCTCTGCTAATGTTATGGCTGTGCTGTCAGATCTGCTCTTCCAAGAATCCCCCTCTGTTGCACATGTATGTCTGTGGTAGGCTACAAAACCAAAGAGATTGGTCAGCATTGCTGTAGAACCCCCTAAAGAGCTGAATAATTCCCGATGACTTCCCTAGGAGTCCCAGGAGAGGAGGTAGAGGAGCAGTGAAAAGCAGTGTTTCGCTCCTGACTCCCAGCACAGCAAAGAGTATCTATAATGAAAACAGAAGGCATCATTTTTCTGCACACTGGAACTTCTATCGTGATCAATAAAAGAAATAGCATTATGAGAAGCACTTCAGGGTTGGTCTTTTTTTTATACAACACACAAAAAAACCCCACTTTTTGTAAACAAATCTATCTTTACCATCTTGTAAATTCAGTCTATTCTGAGCATGCTTTAGTCTAATGGGTCTACCCTCTAGGAAATGCAGTTCATTTGTCCAGGATGAATTAGCCACACAACATTTTGTGTTCTCCAGATGCTGAAATGCTTTTATTTCTTATTTCCTCTTTAACTCAGGTTTAAAAGACCAGATACTGTACTTCATTCTTCTTTTTGTGTTCTCAGATTTTAAATGCTCAAGTTTTTTGAGCTGAAAACATTTAGTGCTAAATATCCATAATAAAATCCTGCATATATAATATATACATATACATTTTTATATATATACATATACAAAATACATACATATGCATATATATACACATTTACAAAATATTATGGATATATTAGATATGCTTCTCATTTTTATAAGCTTACCATTTCCTAAGGATCTTTTTATTTCTTCAGCCATACAGAATGTTCTGTCATCAGTAAGGCCATTTGTATGAAAAAAGTTTTAAACAAATAACACAAATAAATGTGCCGATTCCAAACCAACATGACACTATGAATGCTATTTCCATGAATACTAGACATGAGGCAGCACTACAGGCCACTGTTTTCATATGCAGATTGGCATAGGAAATGGTAATCTCTTTTCTAAAGCATTGATTATGATTGTACCTGTATCCTAGTGATTACCTACTACAAGAACAGTGGGATAGATGACATTTTAGGTGGAGGAAGCAAATGCACTACTGGTTACATCTGTCCTCTGGTATACTGTACTGAAGTCTGTTTTAAGATCCCCTGGTTATGATTTCACTGCAACCCAAAGCCCCTTGGAGCCTCCTGGAGGCAACGGAGATCCTCCTGTTGGGCAGAACATGTCCTAAGGCTGTTTTAGAAATTAAGGAAAAAATATTTCTGCCTCAGCAGCTGAGGATTTACGGTGTACAGATATTTCCCAGTTCTGTTTGGCAGGGGTCAAGACATGAGACATTGAAGTCTTATATTTTGAACATGAGGCTCATTTAGTTCATTCAGACTTGCTCTTGTAGTCCCAATAAAGGACTCCGTATCTAAGTGAGCAGCATCTCCTCTAACAACTTCCTCCTCTGGAGGCCGAGCTAGCTGGTATTTTTAGAAACAGCTTCATGTCAAAGTCCTGCACTGTCACCTGCCTCACTGGTGCATAACGTGGCTGAGCGCTTGGGCAGGTCTAAATTAGGACTTTAAAATGCTGATCATTCAGCCAGTCCTGACTGGTGGGCAACAAGTGTTAGATCGAGAGGCCCAGGTCTTCAAACGGATGGAGAAGAAAGGGACATCCACTGCACTTGATGCATAACTATCTTTGGGAACCTGGGTCAAGGAACCCAAAGATAGCAATTACATTTTCCTTATTCCTCCCTTTTATAAGAATAATTTTATGAGCAAATGCTTGATTCAGTGTAGTCCTGATGTGCAATAGAAAAGGATACTGCAATTAATTGAGGCCACCGATCTGCCCTTTGCCTGAGCTAGCTCTGCTGCAGGAAAATCGGTGAAAGTTCATCATATGTGATGATAATCTATAATGACTACTGACAGAAGGAGTAGAAAGAGGAGACAAAGCATAGGACAATTCAAGCACAATAAACTATTAATTTTCAAGGACTATGACATTATGAAGACCTTTATGTGAGGAAGAGAAACTACTTCTAATTGGCATTTGGAATATATCATCTCTTAATTATTTCAGTCATCATTTTAGAGCGTGAGGAGCTTTACACATGCACAAAAAACATAAAACAATGCTACGGATGAAAAACAAAAGACGATGAGTTGCTGCAGTGTGTCCTGGGAGTTAGCAAGACCCACAACTATTAGGATATCATCCTGCATTACCTGAATTGGGTACATCACCCCTTCGGCTCTCTGTCCTTCCCTCCTTCCCACCTTGTCCTGTTCTCTCCCATCATTCCTCCCACTTCGGAGGTCAGCAGCCCTGTACTGCACCGGCACAAGAGTGCGGAGTAGCCTCTTCTTGTGGGCGTAGCCCATGAGGAACGAATGAAGGGAAGAGAATTGTTCTGACTAGGCTGGCAGAGCAGACCAGGGAAGCGAGCCAAGGTTTAGAGCCACAACTGTCAAAGACGACCTGCCAGCCCAGAGCATCCATCCGCGGCTGACCAGCTGCCATGCACCACCAGAACACAGACTGCAAACATGCTTCCCTACTTTCTGCTGCACCATATCTTTGCCTTTTGCATCTGCTCTGTCAAATGCAAGAAAATTACCACCTTTCCTACAGAAACCAGCTTCAAAAGTCAAAAAAACTTCCTTTCCCCCTTAGCAGGTTTATTTAACGAACAAGAAGACTATCCAGCAGCCTCCCTGGGACAAAAGGGACTTGGGAAGGTTGTCTCTTGTGCAGCCTATTTATTTCCAGGACATGACATTCATTTCTTAGCACCTTTTCTGTGCAAAATGTAAAGCAAAAACTTCACACTCAAAGGCTGAGCCATGTTAACTGTTTAATACTTTACAATAACAGGATTGCTTGATGACAACCCCAACAAAATGAGGAGAACTAAAGGTTGTTTGAAAGCAATTGTATACTAATTTTCAAGGCATCCAAGAAGATTCTTATTACGGTGGATGGAGCCTCAAATTGCAGAAACACAGTTGTATGAACTGTGGGCAATCAAGTTGCATCTTAAGTGGTATTTTATTTTTTATGTAACTAGTTACAGCAATCAATTAACTCCTTTCCCTCCCTGGCAGTTTGACATTCAGCAAAGCAAATGTCTCCCTGCCACATCATTTCTGCCTCTCCTGGTCTGATGAAGTCTGCTGACACCTCTGCATCAAAAATGCTGCAGAGCTGCACAGGAAAGGAAAGCTGTTCTGCAGTTTATTGTGTTAGTTTAAAGGAGTTGTAAAAACACAGTATGGTCCAAAGCACTAAAAAAGGGTCCAGGGTCCACATGTAGTCAAAGATAAAAAGCAGAGTGCAGATGTTTTGGCTGATCTCATACCCCGTGTGGTTCTGTAGGGCACTTCGCTGGCCTCCACCTGGTCTCCAGGACAGCAGGAGCCTCTTCTCCAAATCCCAGGTGCCATCAGCCTCTGAGGCTGTCTCCAGCCCCTAAGCAAAAGGCCAAACTGGCTCTCATGACTCAACTTTCTTTAGCACCCGAGCAAGGTAGAATAGCTCCAAAATTTTGTGACAAAAACAACAAAACTCCAACAAATCCAGATATTATTTGTTATAATAGTGGGGTACCAGTTTTGTGGCATTTCCCCTGTGATGACAGAAAATCCAGGCTGGAGTAAATGACTTACTGCTGGCAGTATCTTGCCTACCAGAAATGGGAACACTTGTTTCTGTATTTTTCATATGCATTTCCCTTATCCACCTGCCACACAGTTTCTACCATCTCCCAACTGCCATGGGACAAATTCTGGGCAGAAAGTTCAGGCATTTTTTTTTTCTTTGGTAGCTCAACATTTCCCTTTATTTCCTCCTCTTTGGATCTTCAGTTTATCTTGTATTTTATGTGAATAGTTCAAGTAATTAAAGCAGCTTTGTTGTTGTTCTTCCCTTGTCAACCAACATCACATAGCAATTCTCCTCTCTCGGGGTTGGCACAAGTTCAGTAGTCCATCTGTTTTTGGTTTTTTGTTTTTTTCTCTCCTCTTTCTTTTCTTTCCCCCAATTTGGGGCGGGGGGGGGGAGAGAAAAAGACTGATATCAGTTTCAGTTACAGAGATCAATACATCTTCACTTTTAAATGAATAAAAACTTTGCATGTTTATGCTGCTAAAGAGTGACTACATTTGGTGCTTGCACATACCTCTAGAGAACGTTTTCTCCTGAAAAATGGAAGGGATTCCCTAGTTCCCTCTCCCAGAGGCCTCTTCCTCTCTGCACTGTAGAAACCTGGTTTTAAGGTCAACTGCTGGATTAGAGCAGAACTTCTTTGGCTCGGTTGTGGCATCTCTCACACTGATGTCTCTGACAGACTCAGTACTGCAGTAACGCTGTCCAGGTTTTCACCCAGGCATATTTGACTAATCTTGCCTATTATTTAACAAAAAATGATTAATTCATTAATCATTTTCACAACCAGGACTAGAGTTACAGTATATTCCTTTTGCATTAATGAAGTCATTGAGACAAAATTTTGGTGAATTTATTATTCAGTAATTAGGTTACAACTCTTTTCCTGTTCATTGCAAATAAACTACTTCCAGCTGAACACGCAGACTCAGAAAGACCCAGCTTTTGGTATATCTCAATTTTTGTTCTTTCATAATCCTTTCTCTTCTGACAAACCTGACCCGCAAGAGAGTTTTCATTCCATGCTACAGATATTCTTCCTTTCTAGTCAGGATATTTTTTAAAAAAATGATGCTTACATATTGGAGAAAGAAGACAGCTAATTAAAATTAAACAACAAAGCCATAATTTTGATACTCGAAAGTTGAGAGAATAAGAAACAAAAGAGTACCATCAAAAAAAGTTGCAGTGTAGCAGCTAGAGCACTAATCAGTTAGGATGGAGAAAACATTACATGAAGCTTTCTTTATCCTAGTCACTAGTCACGTTCAACAGGTAGTGGTAATTGGCACCACAGTTTGGTTAACAAAATACCTGGGAGGACAAGAGTTCACATTCAAGTCTGTATTTTCAAATTACTACCTGGTTTTTATTTTGTTTCAGATCTTGAATAAAAACAAGTTCTTCAGTAATATAACATTTCCTATAAGGTGAAGTTGTTATTTTTAATGCAGTGGAAAAATTGAAACACAAGTAGCCTATAGTTCTGTCTTTCCTAAACTGTATATGTCATTGTGAAATTTGTCACACACATTTTTAACATTTATAACAATATTTGGGTCTGGTATCAATGACAGTTTCACTTCTGTTGGTGGGCTACATCCTGTTTATTTGCTTTTGCAGTTTTGATACAAATTGAATAATTTTAAAGCTCCTGGAAGGTTGGAGATTGAATTAAGTATTCATATTGTAGGTAAACTAATGGCATCATATGTATTTGTTGAAAATCTGAGAATTTAGGATATCATCAAGGTAAAATATTTTAGTAAAAAAATTAGTGTCGGAACAATATAGATAATAAAAAAATGCATTTCAACAGGACAAGTGCTCCATTGCATAATATTCGTCAGAAATACCAGCTAAAGAATAACCCATCTGCAGCCATTTACATACCTTCAGAATATAAATGTTTCAAATATTGTACAGTAACAGTATAGACATGCCTCAAAGAATAGTTAACATTTTCCACAGCATTTAATGAAGACACAAGCTTTGAAAGAGGGGTTTCTCTATGAGATTATGTTACTGCAGAATACTCGCAATACCATTATGACTTTTACTCAAATACTTACGTCCTTCATATATCACCTTCAAGAACTTTAGTAGCTACTGTTATTCCAAAACATGCAGTTTTTATCTGTTCTAATAGCAGGGTTTTCTTCTTGCCTAAGTGAGGATCATGATCATAGCACTGAGAATTTCAGGCAATCATGAATAAGATTTTTGTACAAAAAGTAGATGCGCGTTTATGGTGTTTGTATATACAAACGTAGATGAAAACACACTCTTATCACAGAAAACATTGGACATTACTAACTATGCACCTGAGCACGTATCAGATACAATGCATGTATATTTTCTATGATAGAAGTTTGTGCCTGGACTCTTCTGGTAACACTATAAAACATACAACTTACAGAATTTCATCATAGCTGTGGAAGAACACATGAGCCTTAATGAATACAAGGATTGCATTAAAAAGATGAAATCATGAAATGATGAAAATGTTCAGCACATGTGATGCTTTTTAGGCACCTGCATGCCAAAAACTAACTGATGTGTTCACAAAAATAAAGTTGGTAAGAGCAAGCTAGAACACCACTGTCTGGTTCAGGTACAGCTTTTAATTTAAAATTTAATGTAGAGAGATTTCTCTGCAGCTTCACCTATAATCCCACATTAAATATATATTACTCCTGCTCATTCTTGCACAGTTTTCTGGACGTCTTTTGCTCTGCAGCTTATGACTCCCCTATTCCCTCACACTGGGTTTACGCTGTGTCGCGTGCAGCTACGATGAACAGTGCTGTTAATAGATCACTTCATACTGCTGTATTTATCAGGCAACTCGTGGACAGGTAGGAAGTGACAAATAGCGCTACAGATTCTTCTGCCTTATGGTGCTTAACCACTGCTTTGCACATTCAATTCCCCGGTGCAAAGGACACAGCAAAGCTGTGCTGCTCCACATGTCCAGCGCAACCTCAGAGGGAAGTCCTACTCTGCAGGGCGACTACTGTAGACAGTAAGCTGGTCATCCCAAACCTGTCCTTCCAAGGGTGATGCCCAAATCCATCCTGCAGTCAAACCCAAGTTGCCTACCCAGCCTGAGAAACCTAGAGACAGGCCTGTCTCAACCTGAAGATGCAGCTCAGTCTGGGTCTTTCCTTTTGGTCTGCCAAAGCGAGCTTTGCGTCACATAAACATAGGGGAACATGCTAAAATCCACTCCCCTTCCCCCTGCCCTACCAGCTTTTACTGATAATTGAGATAATATATAACAACATTTCTGCTCATGATATACAGGGAATAGCAAAGCCAGCTAACTATCCCTAACAGACATTCTTCTTAAAACTTTCCCTTTTGTTTCAAGGATAAAATTTAACAACAGGGCACCTGATGAGAGAATAGCTAATTTCTCAAATATGATAGTGTGTGTGGGGGGGTGCACCCTTTTTGCTCACTCTTCCTAGAAAAGATAACTCTCAGCTGTGATCTTCTGTCAGCTGAATAACAGATAAATGAATTCACGAACCTGCTTTATACAGTGGGGGAGACGGTATCGGAAAAGATGCTAAAGGAAGTATAATCCTGGAAAGTGGGAAGGAAAATGTGCAGATCATTCTCCCTCAGTGGGCTATAGTTGGCCCAAATGGGAGAGAAGGAAAACCTCAGGTTTTGTTGTTATTGTTCCCTGTAATCTTGCAACTTAACCAGATCACATCTTTGTGAGTTTTTTCTATTCCTACAGACATTCAAAGAATCAAGTGCCTTTTAAGAAAGGGCATCGTGGTTTAGATGCTGATGAAACTGCATGAGGCATGTAGAAAAGAAAATTTCCTTTCAGCTCTTTTATGCCCTTCTCATGCTTATCTGTCCTCTTAGATTCCTTCCTTTTTCTTCCATCCCTCCCCCCATCCATTTTAGCATTGCATTTTGTGCAGGTATTACACAGAAATGTAGAGGAAGGCAGGGTTTTTTAACCGTCCGGAAAAGCTTAGCCAAAAATTCCAGGAAGCAATACAGCAGAGAGTCTCCTCTCTGGAGGGGTCTGGCTGGACTCGAAGAAGCCAGGTGTGCATGATGGCCCGACTCACAGCCCTGATCTGTTTGTGAGCAAACAAACCAGGCAGATGAAATTCGGCATTGCTGACTCCAAAAACAAGTGTCCTGGTCCACAGGCCCAGCACTCACTCTTGAAGCACCCTTCCTCAACAAGGACACAGCATGAGACCTGTTGGTACTTTAATGCTAGCACCAAAAAAAAAAAAAAAAAAAAAAAAAAGAGGTTTCCATTCAGCCTTTTAATTTTTAAGCATCTCTCTGACTATTTGACACCCACCATGACACAGGCAACATTTGCTAATGCAAGATCTCAACTTAGGCAGCCAGTGCTTCCTCGCTTTTAACTTGCAAGCTGGGACCTGGAGCACTGGCATTTTCCAAACGAACCAGCTACATCTTGTAACTTATCTGCAATGACCACTTCCCCTTCTGGTAGGATCTTACAGCCATTCATCTGCATTGTTCAATGCATAACAATGTAATTAGCTTCAGAAACAGAGCAGAGGCTGCTCACTGAAAGAAGAATATTCTGTACTTTTGGGAGAGCAAAAGAGAGTGTGTGAGACACCGAGGTGTAAGGTTTAGGGGAGGTTTCAAGACTCTGTCAACACATTTTTTTCCCCTATTATTATTCAAAGCTTTTTTATTCACAGGGGAAATATTCAATTAGAAAACCCCTATGGAGCAGAGGGGGGACCCAGCAGGCGAGGAGTCAAAAACCTCTGCAATCAGCACTGATAAAGGGCTGTTATTTTGACAAATGAGATAAAAAAATAAAAAAGCATAAAAGGCTCCAGCAGGAGGCAAGAAATGGACGCTGAGTGATCTGCTTCCTGAGAGTGAATTTGTTTGCCATGACAAGCCATGCATGGTTATTGCAGGCGATATTCTCTGATTTGTCACTGCTTTTTGCTGCTTTTTATCTTATTAGCAGTTACTGTAGTTTGAAATGTGTTAAGCAGAGCAATGCTCCATATGAGAAAGCTTTCAAGAGTTTGAGTGCTGCATTTTGATTCATTTCTATGTGGAAAGAAAAGGTTCTGCTGTGAGTGACAAACAGTCCTTTCCTTTGGGACTTGGTGCCTGTTCAACTTCGTAGAAGAGAATCCAAAATAGACAGAGGAGTTGTGGGCTCAGTTCAGCACACATTAACCAACGTTTCATGGGTCTCAGCTTCATCAGGCAGATGCTTTAGGAGGCAACACAGCATCCTACCTGACATCTAATTCTCCACCATACCCCAGAGCGTGTAGGCTGGCCAACAGGTTCCCCAGAGCTATTTGCCATGGCCAGCTGAAACGTGGTCCCGCAGGCCTAAGTCGTGGAAATGGTACAAGGCCATGCTCGGCAAGAGCTTCCTTTCGCAGCATCAGCTCTGCCACATGCAAACCCAGCACCATCCGCCACAGATGAGAAGTCCTGCATGTCCCAGGAGTTTTTAAAAGCCAACATATAGCTCCATAGGTAATGGAGTAGACATGTAGAAAGGATGTAGTGAGCTATGTCTGAGACTCTGGCAGCAACTAACATGCAGAAAATAATTCCATTAACTAATCATCCAGAAGTTCTCAAAAGGTAGAAAGTCTGTGTACCTTAAATAAAACGCAAGTGCATCTTTATACAACTTTCCAAGGGAAGGCCATATATTTCTAACAGGTAGGACACCAGAGTGCCCTGGAGCTACATTTCTTCCTTGTCCTGCAGCATCATGTCTGCTAAACCTGTTCAGCTCTTCCTGTGTAGATTTTCCATTTGTAAAGTGGGATTAAAATACTTGCTACTGCTCTCTATAGCACACAGTGAGTGCATAAATGTTGTGATGGAGACAACAATGAGTTGACTGTGCAAGACAACTTGCATCTGAAACTTCTCTAAAGAATGGACTTACTATGCCCAGGTACTATCAGAATAATATGTACAATCAAAGACTGAACTAACCTGCAGAACCTAATTGTCTAGAAAATATTGGATTCTTCTAACCAATTTGAACACTTTTTGAAACTACCCATTTACATTTTAATCCTAATGAAATAAAGAAAATGTCAATAGAAGCCTAGTTAGCACACTATGGTACAACATTCATTACAAAATAATCATAAATGATCACACAGCTATACTGTAGTAAGGAGATAAAAGCACTGAAAAGTAAGAGATTAGCAACACTGCTATATATGGAACGTGGTGCTGGCAAAAGTCAGCTAATTATTTCAGCTATGTCTCAATAATTTATAAAGCCAGCCACTTCCCCCAAAGATCTATAGATCTCTCTCAATTCCTTAAAGGGAAGAATAAATGTAGCAGGAATAAAGTGCCTGAAATCCACGTAAAGGGGCTCAATTCATAGCATAGTTAATGCAGATCTCCAGGTCTCTGAGAAACATGAACTGCCACTTACTACCTGAATAATATCAGAAAAATCACAGGCAGCAAATCACAGGAAGCTCCAGATTCTCAGCTTTTGAGGATGAAGGAACAAAATAGTTGAAACTAATGCCAACTAACAGAACAAGATTAAACATAATAATGACAGGCTGCTTAACAAACAGCAAGGTAGATTGGTCATCCCTTGTACCAATACTTAGTGACTTCAAACATGTTTGGAGCCATCTGATGCTCTGGAGCCATGCAAACTGCTCAGATGGGAATTCTCTCTTGCAAATTTGGATAGATGAGATATATGGATCTGCCTTCAAGCTTGTCCCTTAGGTTCCCTTTATAGTCACTAGAGAGGAACGGGTACTTTCAGGAGATAATCTGCCTAATCTATTTTGGGAAAAGAACTGCATTTCAGAAGTGGGCATTTCTACACACAGAGGTGTGCACTGTGTATTCACAGGCTAATTTAGTTCACCATGGCAGGGAAGGATTGCTCTCATGATGGAAAAGATGAAAGAAAGGAGGAGGAACTGAACCCCATTTTCATAGTCCTTCAGGATCTAGGCACTCCAGTGGGGTGCTGGTTTTAATGTGGTTTCATGGTATTAGTCTATACTAATCAGTCAGCTTTGTTATCTTGAAAAGCATGCAGGAGTTTGCTGAACAGTTATCAGTTCCTCCCTCTGCCCCTTCTTTTAAGAAAGCATTAAAACAATTAAAATCTTGCATGGACGAAATCTTGCATGCAGATATTTAAGTGAATGCTTCCTGGGACTTAAAAGTGTTACAAAGCCATAAGAGGCAAAGGCATTAATTTTCAATAAGGTTTTAAAGAGAATTTTTTGTCCCTGAAGCCACAGGCACATAACTGGCTAACTATACATGCCAACGACATACCAGTGAAACAGTAGGAATGCCAAGAACTAGTTTTTACACATTTTTTTGACATGCAGTTAAGGCCCTCTTGTGACAGTGCAGCTTGTCTGCCCATATCCCCTTGCCACTGGATCTCCAGAGTAAGGAAAGGCCTCTTTGGCCAGTTTACACTGCTCTTCACCTTAGAGGTGACATTACAGACTCTTGATCACTAGAATGGGATTTATTAGGTTTGGATGAAGAAACTTTCTCGAAAGCTAGGACTGACATTTTCAGACAGAGTTTATTGACAAGATTCCACCAATTTGCGTCCAAATCATTGTGGAACATCATTTAAAGACTAGTTAAAAATCTCAGTTTTCCAGCTAAATTTTCCTTTAGGACATGGGCATCTTTTCACATTCCATCTGAAAACCTCTTCTTTCTAACTTACACTAAAAAATGCACTTCCCCTTCCCATCCTCACAGCTATTTTTAGAATACTACATTGATATCATAACAATTTTCTCATGCTAAACTTAAAAGTACATTATCAGATGCTCAAAGAATTCAAGTGACAGAAGAAAAAAGATAATCTCTATAAGGAGGAATGTAAACCCTGATAAGGGGTTTACAGGTACTTGGATTGATGGAGACAAACAAGTTTTGGATGCAAAGACAGACAGCATGAAATGTCAAAATTGTTAGTAAATGCAGTAGCACAATCTATTAGTAACAGGACTCACTAGAAAGAAGACTAGGTTGTAAAAAGCACCCTTAGGTCAAATGAATATCTACAGCTCTCTCTCTTTTCAGCATTGCTGCAGCTCTCCTTTGATAATTTATTCCCACTCAGTCTCCGACACATTGTGCCCAGTCATCTACGCAGATATGAAAAAAACAAGCAGCATCGAAGCTTCAATAGCTCTGACATTCCTCCAGTGCAACACAGTAAGCTGCTGCTTTCTAAGAACACAAACCCATGTCCTGAAAACCAGCCCTGCAAATCAGAAAACTCAATCAGTGCACATGCAAAATAATCTGTCCAACTCCCTTTTTTACCACTATCACATCGTAAAAAAAAAAAGGGGGGGGGGGGGGGTGGACTGGGGACAAAGGCAGTTATGAAAGACCCCAAATAGTGCTTGCCCCCAGCATTCAAGTGAGAACATTTTTTAGTGCCACACAGAAGAGGACAATTATGGTTGGACTTCTGCACTCACCTGGTTTTCAGGAACGCAAAAGCTGTTATCTGACTGCAGCCTGCTTAGCCCCTGCAGAGGGAGCAGGAACACCTCATTTCCAGACATAGGAGATTTGCAAAAGGGAATCTGGGATGAGACGCACTTAATTAGACAAATTTCTTTTCTCCCTCCATCAGCAGAAAGCAAGAATGAACCCAAGGACTCCTACTGCAGGCAATACCCTTTGAACAAAAGCACCTTAACACGGACATTACTGTATTTTTTTTTTAAAGGAAGATCACATGAAAGCCACTGCTGGTGGCAGTCATGCATGTGCAGCAGTTACATAATCAAGGCCAGAAACCCTAGAGGAATGATAGTGAGTGGCTTTGACAAAACCCCCCTTAACCAATGCAAATTTGATGGGTTTTTTTTCTTTTTAATAACTTTTGCTTTCTTAACTTTGCTAAGGAATACTGCCTATCCGTTTTCAATTATTCCTGATCTTACTATTTATTTTTTCCACTAAACATAGTTTAGAAAATAGACAACTATTTTAAATAATTCAATTGCTCCTACTTCTGTGCAGTTTGCCTTAAACACCCTGTTTCTATGCCTGAAGCAATGCTTAGGGCAACAGAAAACTTATAATTAATTGGACAGTTTTGCTCTTTAATTATAGAAGATCTTTGACTAGAGTGACAGTTTCAAGCAATAAGGAGAGGGTTGTTCAGGGAAAAAAAAATCAAAACCCCCAAAAGAAATCTTGATGTATTCCTTGTTTTGATATACTACAATCCATTATGATAGTGTTGAAGCAGTTCTAAAGCCTGGTGGTGCTGAGGAAAATAGCCTATTAGACAGCATGAGGAACACAGCTACTGACAACACCAGTTTTTTGCTTATCTCCAAGCTCGATGTTTACCCTAAGAACCATTCTCAGTTTGCTTAACGTCCTTGCAGGTTTAGCCAAATCCCTTAAAAAAACAGAAATAGTAGAGAGATGTGTGGAACAGGGTTGGTGCTAACATATTTTGTTTGTCAGCTCTGCTCTCTTCTTTCTTTTGCTTGCTTTTACCCAGGAAGAGTCTCTACTGACTTAAACACTCCATGTGCCTTAATGCCTTTTGGGCATCCTTCTCCCTCCTCGTTCTCCTCCAACACTGCCTTTAACTTAACTCATGGTAGGCTGCAGTGACCCCATCTGTCTTTGAATTGTCCTGTGTTCTGTGCCTTCCCTCATGCTGGGTCTGCTTCATTCCTCCTCATAGTTTATCTCATAGGACACCGATACTGATCTCTAAGAGTTTTATCATTTGTTTTCTGAACATGGATGAAGCAAGTGCTACCACACACAGCATTGTGTACAGCATGGCGGCTCGCTTCCTGCTTCTCAAACTGAAGGTAGCACTGGAGGGAGAATCTCATTGCAAGAAACTGCAGATTATCTCATCATCTTCAAAATCCTAACTCTTACTGAAAATACTCTGTCTGGATTGTATTTTGCAGCAATAAGTTTGCATGGGTTAAATTATGCACTACTAGGGAAGTGGCCCCTGATTCTCAAGGAGTATTTTCAGGCACAAGCAACATCACACACACAGATCTAATGCAGAAGCTTCCAAGTCAAAACAACTTTGGCATCATCCCCAGTATTCCTTCTCAGGCCCTGGTTACTGGGAAAGGGGTAAGGTGCATGAAGCACATGTCTCCAAAGAGAAGGCACAAGTTCAGAGTATCAGACTAAGAGAAGAGAGACATTAAGCTGTTACTGCAGAAATACGAGCACACTCTGCCACTAAGGACATGTTCAAAGAAGCAAACAGAAATATTCTACTGATAGAATAAAATAAAAAGCTGATGGAGCCTACCAGTATCGGTGAGCAGTTAGGACTCAAACTACTAATAGCCAAGAGCAGAAATTTAGTGATTCGGACAAAACATGAGTAGAGTGAATAAAAATTGTGAAAACAGAACATACTTCATGTCTACCCACTGCATATATATTTCACTAAGGAACACTATCTTAATTTCCATAACTCCATAAAGTATTTTTAAATAAATATTCAGTAAGAAAAATGTTACAAAATCAAATGCAGAAAGGAGGAAGACTTATCGACAATCGATAGAAAGACCAAATTTTGAAAAATAATGTTTGTTTCCTGCCAAAATGAATGAGGACTTTACTAGACCATACCACACAAAACCTCCTGCAAGTCAGGTTCACCATCACACCAAAATTGATGTAAGTGAAAAAGCACAACGAAGAACAAATGCTGCTATGAATTTGAAATATTTAGCATCCTCTAAGTTCTTGCACACATATAAGTACAGGCTGCATTATAGCATGTAGTCACACAAACAAAGAGCTATAGCGACTGAACAGCCCTGGAGGTGCAACACAGCCTTAATTTTGCTACTTCTAGGATTTTGTTATTTGCTTACAGGTAACATTTTGTACAGGATCACAAGACCCAGGCCCATAAGCAGGCCCAGACGCTTGTTGTGCTCAGCAGAGCTGCTGTGCTTGACACTGCCCGGGGAGGATTCTGCCAAGACCTTGCATGCTTACCCTCCCAATCATTTTTTGACCTTGGTCTTTATACACTTGGCCTTGATACATAAGGACTCTACTCTTCCCTGAATATCTCACTTCACTGACATTAAACAAGGCTGGATATTTGTCAAAGTGCATGAATCTCTTGCTGCCATTTTTGCCACACCATATGATACAAGATGATTAAATACAGGTAAGCACCAAGTAAGTAGAGTAAAGGCAACAGTTCTCAAGGGGCTGCCTTCAGCAACTTCAGGTGAATCGTAAATTCCACGAGTAAATGATGATTCATTACAAATTATTCATATAATAAAGTGATGCAGCAAATTGTACTCTTTCACACTGCATAAAACGTTTTGTAAAGAATTGGGCATTCTTCTGCCAGCACAGAAAAAAAAAGCCTAAGTCCCCAGATCAAAGCATCTTACTTGCCTTCTGGTTTAAAGCTAAATTTTAAAAAGAAAATTTTAAACAGTGTATTCTGTATTATTAATAAAGAACTATCACATTAATAATTTTTACCAGAATCAAGCAAAGTGAACAATAAGATGAGCCAAACAGATTGTCTTCTTACCCCCAGCTTTGCTCAGAAACTGAGCAATCTTAGCCTCAGTAACAGATCATATCTTTCTGCAGGTTATTCAACCCACATTTTACTTTTATATCTACGAGATTCTTCTCGGCATGGTCTACAAAAGTAAGAGAGGGTAGGAAATGTTCTGAAAAAGTTTGCTTAAGATTTAGAATAGGGAACTTCAGTAACTATTGCTTTCCTCTCCTTCCCCACAACATCAAGCGGAGGAAAGATGGCCAGTGGTGTCTGCAAGAGGAGAAATAAGAGAATGTCTTCTATGCTTTAAGGTTTGGGCAAGAACTTGCTGGTACAGCTCCTTTGGGATTACAACTGCATCAGCTTCCCTCTTGTTTATTTCAGAGTCAGCTTTTGCCAAACCGCAGTGCTAGTTTCTCATGTTGCAATTATCCATAAAATACTCAAACTGCTCTTCCTTGGAGAGTTACTTTTGGAAAATCATGATTCAGCCAAATTCAGTTTTAGAAAATAATAGTAAAAAAAGTAAAGACCTTGAATGTATTTTGACTATGCATTTTCCAGTTTGCACATTTTAAAATATGAAAGCAAAGATTACTTCAGATTCAGAAACAGAGACTCATATTGTTTGAAAGGTACATAAGCGGACATCCAGGTCAACCTCCTGCTCAAAGTGTGTCTCATTATAGCAGGCTGTTCAGGATCATGTTTGCTTGAGTTTGAGTATCTCCAAGTGCCTTTCTCCAGGCAACCTGTTCCAATCTTTTGACTTCTCTCAGGGGGACATTATTTTTCCTTATACCAAGTTAGAAATTCCCAGGTACCAGCCGGTGCTCATTTCCTCTTGCCCTTCTACCATGCAACTCTGGGACAAATTTGTCTCCATCTTCCCCGCACACTCACAGCAGGTAGTTGTAGATGACAACATCTCCCTGAAGCCTTCTCTTTTCCAGGTGGAATGAGTCCAGCTCCCACAGGCTCTTTAAGTTGGCTCTGTGCTCTAACCGCTCTCTATCCTAGGGACTCTGCTTGGCTCACTCTAGGATGTCACTGCTTGACGTACAATAACTTAGGAGCTCCCAAACAGTCTCACAAGTGCCAAACAGATGAGGAATAACCAAATTTCTTAACCGCTGGTTATACTTGTGGAAATGCAGTCCAGGATGTAGTGGCCTTCTTCGCTGTAAGAGTGTGCTGAGTTTTCCAATTCAGGTTCAAGCTGCTGTCCACCAGGATTCCGAAGGTCTTATCTACAGTGCTCCTTCCTACCTATCCTATCCTGTTACTTCAGTTATTCCTCCCCATGGCCAGGACTTTGTGTTTGCTTTTGTTTACTTCAGTCAGTTCATTCTTCCTAAGGGCCTAAGGAGGCCCTTTTTAGGTAGCCACCCTGCCCCCAGGATATTAATAGGTCATCAGTTTGATGTAAATTACAAAGCTTCAGAGAGTCCAGAATCATAGAGGTAACAACTGACTTTAAACAGGATTGGACGCAGTAACGGTCCCTGAGGGAAGCAATGGGTAAAAGGCCACCAGCAGAATTTTGTGCCACTGATTAAAACCTTTCGAACCTGACAGTTCCATCCATCTTGCTGACCACTTATCTAGATCTTATTTTACCAGTTTGGCTACAGGGAAAACTATGGGAGACTACTGCCTTACTAAATTTAAGGTACCGACTCCTCTTCCCTTATCCGCAGAGCTATTCATCTAATTATAAAAGACTATCAGGTTAGTCAAGCATGATTTTCCCTTGGTGAATCTGTACTAGCTATTCCCTACTATCATCGTACCTTCAAGCCTGAAAATGGCTTTAAGGTGAGTTTGCTCCAACACTTTCCCAGGAACTGGGGAAAGGGTGACCTTGATCTACCTCTTCCTTAGAGTTGGTATAACAGTTATATTTTCCCAATTATCAGGAACCTCCCTGGTTACCATGACCTTTGAAGGATGATAGAGAACAGCCTTTCAATTACATCAGTCACCTACCTCAGCACCCTGCAATCCCACAGACTTGTGTATGTTCAAAAGGCTCTTGTGCTCCAAAACTGCCTCTTTTTCTTCAGTGAGAAATGCCTTCTTCTCAAGACTCTGATGGTAAGTCCTGGGAATGGGTAGTCCAGAGAGCAGACAGCACCAATGAAAAAAGAAAACAGCTCAACAGTGGGCCAATGTTTACCCTTGAGTTTCTGTTGCTTTTGTTGTATTTTTAGAAACCCTTTCTGTTGCCCTTTGCATCTCTAACTATGTTCAATTCCAAGTGAGATGTAGCTTTTCCTAACTCTAGCCCTGTACATTCAAGCAATGCTCTTATGTTGCTCCTTGAAAAAAAGCCCAACCCCATCTCTGCCTCCTCTTTACTTGTCTTGCATTTGCGTTCCCTAATAAGGACTTCCTTATTTTTAACACAGCAGCTTATTTTGGAGAAAGGATGAATTAACCCTACCCAGGAGATTAAATTAGTATCCTAAAGCATGAGAAGTGCTCTGGCATTTCTCATAGTGATGGGTGTATCACAAATACATTTATATGACTGAATAAAAGTTTATACTTCTTGAGAATAATGTGAGATAAATTTCAACTCTTGGCATGAGTGTCTTACTTTCAAAGACTACACACCATGCTTAGTTTATGCATCATATTTAGGCTTGGTTTCACTGCTATAAGGCACTGTTAAGGAACTTGCCACCACTTGCCATATTCCTCCAACTTCTTTTGTTTTGCTTCAAGCTCCCCAAATGAGTCTTTCTTGCTCAGTGCCTGGTAGGTCTGCTGATGAGCTTCATCTAGCATACAGAGTTCAAAAAGAAGAGGGCAGAAATGCTACAGCAGAAACCACTAGGGGAGCACAACACAGAAAACTAAGTCTCTTGCTCAGTATGCAAGACACAACACATGGCACTGAAGCACATAACATACCTGTGATATTCAGGACTACTGCTGTAAACCTGAACTTAACCTTTCAGCCCATACCCTGTACAGAAAAAAAAAAAAGAAAAAAAAAAAAAAGAAACACAATAGATGTGGAGCCACCACTGCATGAGCATGTTGCAGAGAACTGATTTCTAACTGGAATAGATAGTGGAAGTTTAAGAAAAATCCCCAAAACGAATAGAGGAATGAAGACCAAGATCTAGAAAAAAAAATCATTTAAGTTCTGGAATTATTCATACACATCACAGAGGCTTGAACACTTTGTTGGGAGCCTAAAATGCATGCCCAAAATGTATGAGGTGATTTGGTATCTATTTGTCTGCATTGCAATTTTGAAAGAACAATTTCTAATAAAAAACTTTCTCATTATTGAATGTACTTGAACCACAAAGCATTCACACAAAGAGGAGAGGCAAAAGGAAAGGTACAGAAGAATGGTTCATATCACAGGGCTTTTACACGCAGTTCCGTTCTTTGCTTCTGAGAGGCACAAAGGATACGGGCCCACCACCACATGCCAATAAACCATGTCACAAGAACACTGACTTAGACTTCCTATTGCCATATGCAAGTAGCTCCCAGATGTAACAGCCTCCTGGCAGAAACATCACTCATTTTTACAGAGGAGGTGAGGGTATCATGAGCACATGTACCAGTGAGTTTACGGAGAGTGAGATGAAGTGAATCTTAGTGTTGAAATTCTGATTCTGTCTCAATTTACTTTCAGCTGACTCAGATTAATCTCTGTTGCATTCCCAGTGCTCTCTGGTTCTGTAAAGCTCATAGAACACAATCTTAGAACTCCTCTTTTTGGAGGAGATTAAGCAAAACCAGGTCAAGTGCAGAGATGTGCAATTTATTTATCTAGATACCATGAAATGCAGATGGGTTGACTTCTGTCTCACCTACAACACTTTAGCAGTGCTCACATGCAACAAATCCTTCAGTTATATCCAGGAAGTCTTAAGATCATAACCTGCAGTAAGGAGTTAATCAGCTGCAATAATAACTATAGGTCAGAATCTCATGTAGCAACTAAAGCTTTCACATTTACTATTAACAAGAAGTACAATTACATATTAAAATATTTCATTTATTAAATCGATGCTCCTCCTCATATTCTTAAATTTCACCTTACAATATGATTAGTTTGCACATGTAACCACATAGCCCTGTCATACAGTAATGCCACTGCTAGTAACAGGCGATAAGCTTTGTACTAAGTTTGCAAGGTCTTACGACTGAGGCACATCAGCCTTGCTCTGACAGAATTTTTCTTAACCTGCCTAGAGTTTTGGATTACTTAGTTGAGCTGTAGCACCCACTCTTCTTACTGACCAGGCATTTATGGCTGATTTGCTTTACTTCTGTTTATTTTTGTGTGGTACAGCCATGATTTTATACAGATAGCAATAAACAGCAGTTATGCTATGTAAAATGAGATATTTACAACTCTGCAGTGAAATTCTCTTGTTCAGTTTGTAGTTTGTATGATAATGCATGTGCTGTGGATCCCTGAAATATTTAATTAACAATAACGTCTGCTATTAAGGCATTCAACAATTCCTCGTTTTTTTGAAAAGGAAATACCTATCAATCACAATTACTTCGAGAGGGGTGGGCTTTTTCGTGGTTGTGAATAATTCCCTTCCATGCTTGTACCACTCCCACCTATGCAGAGCAATCTGAAAACTGTATTTGAAAAGCAAAAGCAAGCAATACATGTAATTATGGGCCCAGATCAATATTCTACAATGGGCACTTAAATTTATTTCCTAATCAATAGTGTTTTGATGAAAGGATGTGCATGTGTAAGAGTATGTGCATTCAGCTCTGAAGTCTTCTCTAAATAGCATCACCAATGAAATATCTATTACAGCCCTCCAATGCCCTGTGTTGCCTCCCATCTCAAACACTCAGTTCACATAAGAATCTGTCCCTGACTTCATTCATGCCTTATACCATTTCTTAGGAGTACAAAGAATCTGTCCCTGACTTCATTCATGCCTTATACCATTTCTTAGGAGTACAAAGAATCTGTCCCTGACTTCATTCATGCCTTATACCATTTCTTAGGAGTACACTTCAGCAGATCACTTCTGTCATACTGAAGGTATCTATGTGTGGGCATAGATAGAGAGGTAAGCATGGATTTTTTTACACCAACCACAGAACCACAAAAGTACCAAAACCAAAGATGCATCAAAGGAATTACCTTTAAGATCTTATGCTGCTTTTGCATAGCACCTTCTGTTTGAGGACTGCAGAGTGCTCTACTGAATTTTGTCTTGCAGCACCACAGAGTAGCGCACCTTGCACTGCTATATTTACTTTTACAGGTAAAGAAAGCAAGACTTTGAGAAATATCAAACATTTATTTTGCCCAAGCCCTGGGAAGAGCTTAAAGCTCAATTACTGTTTAGATTATGAGCTCTTCTGCACAGAGATCAGATTTCCACACACGCCAATGCATCTGTAAACACTGAGGAAGAGCTTGTGTGGCAAAGGCACACAGTAGCAGTTTCAGTAGCTCCGATATTTCCTATTCCTATAGCACATAAACAAACCCATGGTGGTTTTTCCAGAAGTACCTATTAGCACACAAGTAATCTTAGTCATTTTGTCAAAGCAGAACACAAATAATCTGGTCTCCAGCTAAGCCTATAGCCAGAGGCTTTCTGGCTGTTTTTGGTTCTGAATTTGGTAGCACATCTTTCTCTTTTCTTTCCCAATTTTTTTTCCCCCTTTACTCATTATTTATACCCATGTATCCTTTCCTTCACTCTCCAATTCTATTTTATCCTACCCTACTCTTTTCCTCCCTGTGTTTCTTCCCCTGTAGATGATGATTCTTTCTCAACTTTCCTTCTTGTCATTCTCTGCAAATACTGACACCTTATTTCTATTGTGGCTCCACCTGCCCTGGAGAATGAGCCGCTTAGAAGCATGAACTTAAAACATAAAATTCTTTCCAATCTGAATTTTGTTTTAATGTTTAGATGAAGCTAAAGAACAGATTCATTCCAGCCGAACTGGTTAGTGTGCAGTGGCCATGAATCATTTATTTATTTTTAAAGCTTGTGTGTTAGTAAATATTGATTAAAATTGACTGATAAAGAACTTCCTCCGGTCCTAACCTCACAACTTTCTGGTATCAATGATGCTGTATGGATTTATTGTGCTACCTGCTCTGGCTTTCCATAAGGCCATATTTCTTCTTTTTCTTTTTCTTTTTTTTTTTTAAATGCAGTGCAATAGAGAAAATCTGGCATACAATTTTTTTTGACACAAGAAACAGATACAGCCTTAACTATCATTTTTAAAAGCTTTGTGGAAAAAACGTTTATTTTATCAGTTTAATATTATCATTTCATTGACTATATTGACAACTTTAAAAAAACATATATTGACCACACTTACATGGCAAGCATAGCATAAGAAACATTCTCTTGGACATGGAAAGCCATAAATTCACTCCTATATATGATGTGTTTCTACTAGCTGCTCTCATAACACAGTGGCTCCTGTACATATAAAGTTATCCCTGACCACACCTGCCATGTGAAAACCGTAGCAAATCCTTTTTTTGTGTAGCTTACGTTTTTGAACAGGTCTATTAAATGCTATTCTTTAACTTCCACTCATGCAGCAGAGACTCCATAACTTTTTTTTTCTGCCTCCAGTGCCATTCTTATATGATTTAACTCATCAGGAATTTTCACATGGGGGAAACAGACCTTTTTCTTTCCTCTTACAAATCAAGGTAACTACTGTTACTGATAAGTTACAGTACTGATAAGGCAGTACTGTTTAAATATATGGAAAAGTACATTTGCAGAGTCTTTGGAATTATATTTCTCTAAAATCAAGTAATAAAAACAACTCAAAATTTGGAGAGAATAATGTGATTAGGATTTACAGGATGAACACTATTTTCTTTTTTCAGATAGGAGGAAAAAAAAGAATATTCGTCAAGGAAAAAAGCCTATAATTCATAAAGGCTTAGTACTAAAAATCAGTTATGCTTGTTTTGAGAAAAATAACCACAGTGGCCATGGATAGTGTTTTCTCAGATTAGAGTTCCAAATAGAACATGTAGTTTTCATGAAAATTCACAGTTGACAGTTGTGTTTCTGCAGACTCTCCCCTTCTCGAGGCTGCGAAATTATACACATATTTTGCTGTGAAACAAAAGTGACATGGCCAGAAATCACATCAATTAATGAAAATTATATAAAGCACTGCCTGATAGGTCACAAGCAAAAAAATCCTGACGAATATACTGACCTACACCAAAACTTCTATTTCATTTTTACCTAAGAAAAATTGCTCCTTGGCTGGGCACTGCTCGTTCGTGTTTAAGTGGGTCAGTACACAGGAACTTACTCACATTACTGAGGTGGAAGAATAAATACATAAGACAGCACAAACAAAGGGAGCAGAGGGTTAAACACCATTTTAGCACATTTCACAACTTAAACCCAACCTGAACTAACACCCAAACCAGCACTCACTGCCCATGTGTCCATCAGCTTCTTCCATGTGCTCCCTTGCATCAGGGCTGGCATTCATACAGCCACGCAGTAAAATCCTCCTTTTTTTTTTTTTTTTTTTTTTTTTTTTTTTTTTTTTTTTTAAGATTTTGTTTCCCTCATCAATTTCACATTGCACACTTTAATCAGTTCACCCAGGGGCCACAGCAAGGTTGGCTCCATAGAGAAAAAGGAAACATCCTTTTCAGCAGCAGCACAAACAGATGTCAGATTAAACTCGGTGTGGAATTTAAGTCAATTCTCCATATACTTTCCTATTATTTACAATGGCCTATTATATGCCAAATATTTAAAGCAAAAGAATTTGGTGGGCCTATCAGAGAGTAGAGCTTAGTCCATTAAGACTCCTATGTATATATTTAAATAACATTAAAAAATAGCTATTTATTTAAAAAGCATTAAATTTCAGAAAAAAAAAAAAAGGGTTTTAGTGCTGCTGCCTTTTAGATGGTTAATAAACAACCTCAACCTGTGCTGCTGCTGCTATTTATCAGGGAATTTTACAAAATAACTTGCCTTGATGCATTTACCAGAGGAAAAATACTGCACTTATGTACATTCTGTTTCTTTTCTTTGTTAACATACTGTAGGTTACTTATATTGTAGGTTATAGAAAATACTTATAAAAGGGTCAAATGCCATTAAGAACATCCTAAAAAAAAACAGAATTGGAGCAATAAAAGAGAATCTGCCAAATCAAGGCACAATTATCCAGGTTATCCAAGCTATATGATAAGCTATAGCAAACTGAAGAGAGAAAATACAAAGTAGACACAGTTAACAGAAGGGAAGATGTATAACAAATACCTCTTATTTCATTATATTCTTACTTTTGTACAGCACAAAGAGAGCTCAATGATGAATATTCAACCATAAGCCTAGAAATCTTTCTACAGAGTTTGCTAGCTAGCAACTTCTCTAGGACAAATACAATGAAAATCTCATAGAGAACTGTGAACAGGAAAGTACTTTCCCCTCCACAGACAGGAGGATGAGGTAACCTGAAGTTAACTTTAGCCCAATGTTAAATTTAGCCCAATTATGAGCACAATAAAATAAAGAGCAAATACAAAACATCTCTCAGAGGAACGGCTAAGGAGCAATACCTCTAAAGTTCAGGAGGACACTGCCTGCTACTTCCAGCACTAGCTGGGGATTTAAAAGGACAAAAAAAAAATGGAGAAAGGCTCCTCATCAAACTTACCCCACATACATCAGAATACCAAAACCCTAAAAATGCTCCAGGAGAAAAATTCTTTCCAAAAAGCTTCCCAAGTTTTTCTAAAACATCCAAGAAGCTATTTCAAGCCAAAGTTACTAGCTGTTGGAGACAAAAATGTCTGCCACCACCAAAAATAAAAAAATAAAACAACAACAACGCAAAACAAACAAACAAAAAAACTACTCCTCTGTAGCCTCTTCCACATTTAAAGAGCTGGAAAAGGGCTGTTAAAAGGGAAAACAGAAAAGAAAGAAATCTGTAAAATGAAAGACAGTTCTTTATAAATCCTTTGATAGCTGGATGTGGAAAGAGTTTGGTATACTTTAACTACAATATATTACTAAATAATAGTAATACTTTCACTAAAATAATTAATTTACATTGTGCTTGTCTTCTGTCTCATATCTTATAGAAGACATAGTCTGATTTGCATCAAATCCTTCATTACAGCCTCAAAATTCTATTCTACAATTCTCTGTGCAATTTAAGATAACTTTGCATTTCAAAATATACACACATACTTGCATGTTTTGAATCCACATATCTCTGCTACACGCCTGAATTTAAAGCTAGCAGTATTAGCTGTGTTTTTGCAAAAAGATTGAGATAAGTATGGGTTACTCAAGAACCTGCTCAGGTTTTTCAAATGGATGTCGTAAGCATTTCTAAGCCTGATTACAGCACGACTAAGCTGCTGACGTCACCTGCGCTATCTTGGGAAGTGTGATCTGTCACTGTCTGCTCGAAACCATCACCTGTTGGCCTTGCTGACTACAGCACTCTAGGGAGGCACGTGATCAGGAGTTTGTTTTTAGCTGTGTCTATCAAATAAGATATTTGTAACACAGCAAATCAAGGTTTAAAATTTCTGATTTTCAGTAGCCTCCTTCAGTTGAATACAGTCGGTGAATTCACACTTTTAAAGACTGGGTCTCTGTAGAATGTAGGTCTCATACGTTGTAGTAAGGAAAACTGTAAGAAAACTCACTTCAACAATTATGCTAGGCTTTAGGTAAATTAGAGAGGACCCAACCTCAGTAGCTTACTAGTAGACTATTCTATATATTGCAATATAAAATTCAGGGTCATAATATTAACCTGCAATGGAGAAACCGTTGGCTGTGGCAATATAGCATTCTTTTTAAATGTTGCTCAAGTTGGTCAACATGTTGTCCTGTAGTGAAAAGTTGCATGCATGGCCTGATAGAATTCAAGACAGCATTTCACAGTATGGACCTAAAAGCCAATAAACGAGTTCCCCTTCAAGTTTGATTTGCAGTATTATATGAAAAACCGGTAAATATAGTTGCTGATAGGAATGTGCATAAGCTATAATAGTGCAATACATACATGGCATATATTCAAACCATACAATTCTTTTTGAGTATCACATCTCCCAATCACTTTCATATAATGTAGATCCTTATTAAAAATGTTCAAGGGTTTTGTTTTTCTATTGCTAACCTCAAAAGCAGGAGAGCATTTGCATTTTAAAGAGAAAGCTCTACTAGGTGAAGGTTCTGTTTGAATATTTGCATGCATTTTAACGAGTCAGTTCTAAGGCTTTTTGTCGTTAGAAAAATCATCATGTAATTGAGATAGTCTGAAGTTGTGGCAAGCCACAAAGTCTGTCAGTTCCTAAGAACTCATTCTCTAGAGGGTGGAGGTACTGCATTCTTTATGTTATGTAGTCCATGCAACAAGATGACATTTTTTTTTCTCTTCTTTTACAGTTGGGAATGGGGATGCTTTTTAATTAGAGAGACTGAGCATTTCATAGCTTAGGAAACCTCTCTTTATTATTTGCATGTCACACTGTGTGTCTGTTTCATAATCTGAGTGGTACACAAATGACCAAATGAGTGCCAAACCCTGTAAACATGACATCCTATAAAATGGCACAAAGACTTTTATTGCCTTGAAAATTCTTTTTGATTCAAAGAATGCTGGGGACAAAATGCTCTGTAATGACATACAGGATGTGCTTTTGTCTCACCATTTAAAATGGACTATTAGAAAGCTTGTAAAAATAGAAATGAGAAGCAAATGAGAACACTCCCATTGATTTAATTAAAATTCAAGTGGACCCTCTTTACTCATTATCAGTTGGTAGTAGAGACTCTTGTTTGTATCCAGGACTACTGAAAACCACAAGGATTTTACTGAAGTCTCCACAGAACTTTGTATATCATCCAATAAGCATCAGAACCACTTTGGTTGTTTGACCAAAAGCAGTTTGACCAAAGCCTTGGTTTTAAAGAAGTTTTGGAAAAGAGAATTTTCCATGCCATTTTGATCCTGCTGGATGAAATTTAGGACTCACACTACATAGAACTTGGGCAGTGCTGTACAAGCACGGGTGGAGCATAAAGCACACAGGATTTTTGGTCAGAACTTGTGGCACGCTGTTGGTAATCCTTTTTTGAACTGTGCTCACCAGGCAGGGTGATGCCATTTCCTTATACACAATGTCAGAGAATGCGCAGCAGCGAAGAGAGAGTTTAAATGGATTTGACGGGTTTCGTACTGTAAATTGTACAAAATCCCTGGCAAACAGGGCAACTATTAACTATTTGAAGAGACAGTGTACCATCAAAGCAGGGGAATACTTGAGCAGTGGTTGTAATGGACAACACTAAAAGGGACAACATTTCCTACTCAACCTAGTTAGATGATTAATTCATTCATCGTTTTACTAGCAGCTTTGGAGGGTTGTGAATCCGAGTGTTTCTCATGTTTAGCTATGCTATGTTATTCATAACTCCCAGGTAGCAAATGACAAATCAATGGGTCTTGCAAGCTCTTCTCAAAAAGCTGATATAGCAGGACAAGAGGCTTTTCCCTTATCAGCCTGCCTGTGATCCTTCATAAAAGTGTGTTCCCCATCTGTCTCTGAGATTCTGCAGCTTTCACTTTCTTTTCCTAGAGATAAGAATATTCCAGAGTTCTTCTTTGCAATCAGATACAAATATCACACTGAAAATCTGATGCAGATAAAAAAATGGGAGGCTACTCTGGAAAATATTTAGTATATAACCAAACCTTAGAACATATGCAGAAGATAGGCTTGAAATATCTCTGCAGGGGATTTTTACAAGATTTTTTTACCAAAAGAATAAAACAAGTGGAAATATGTATACGTGTATGATTATGTATACATGTTTTATATCTATCCAACTCCTGTGATGTCACAAGAGATACCTCAAGTATCTGGCTTGCTTATTTCTCTCTTTCTTCTTTATGACTATTATGTCTAGATCCCTTTTCTTCATCTGCTATTCTATTTTCTGTTTGGAAGGCATCCATATGCATTATTTAATATGAAGTATTTTCAGTAGAAATTCTTTCAACAGTGTTGCTTTCCACAGGCAGGTCTCCAAAATATTTGTTCCTGAAAATCAAACAGGGCTATAACTAATATACAAGAAACGCCCCAGGATACAATCTCGTCTTTCTGCACTGCAAACAAGGCATTTGTTTTGTATAAATATACGTTTCATGGGTCAGAAAGAGAATGCGGGATTAGTAGCAGAGGTTGCAGAGATGAATTTGGGCCAGACAAATTTGTATACATGAGAAAAGCTAAAACAGAATAGGAAAAGGATTTCTAAAATTTGTTTTTGAGTACACAGAAAAAAATACATTTTCATTGCATTGTTCTACTAAACCACTCTCTCCCTTTAACTGAGATAAGGTGTTGGTGAATGGCTATGGGAATTTTCTGATGTTACATAAAATTTACAGTTACATTTATAAACTGATTTTTTGTAGTTATTGTTAAGAGAAATGATAAAATATAGGCTTTTTTTTTTTTTTTAAGCAAAGACAGCTGTGCTAGCACTGGAACAACTACAGTAGAGCAGAGAAGGCTTATTCAGAACCAGCGAGAAATCTCTGACAGTAAGGTGTACTTGGTATTTTAGGGGAAAATTCTGAAAATCTCCAGTAATCTGTTAAGAAGAAAAATCTTCTGGGGAAAAAAAAATATTTTTATCTGTGCAAATATTTCTCTGAAATATATGAGCTCATCTTCAAATTTAAAGGAATTAAATTTTGAATTTGATTGTGTAACATATTATTTTATCTGCTTAAGCATTCATTTAGAATAAGAATACCATCAGCAATGGTACTTTATTTAGTATCCCGTTAAGCTTCTGACCTCAGTTATCTTGTGATGATGAGGTCAAAAAGCAATCATATTTTCACATATTTAATATGTACCTCAGACAATTCACAGCTCTTTATAGGTATTGGAACTTGAAACTAAATTCTTAGCAAACCTGCAGCCTCTAATGTCCATAAAATGACAGGAAGAAACAAAGACAGAGAGCTTATCAGGCAAATGGAAAGTGTTAGAAAAACTTGTTTTCATCTTACCAGCACTGACCTACCTCACCTACTCCCATATGTTTGTGAGTATATATGTATATACACTCATATATATATATATATATATTTATACAGGAAATAAACTGTAGGTTATATGAATCATCTTCCCAAATTACTTGATTTTGATCTCAAAATCTGTTCATCAGACGGCTTTCTACATGCCATACTCAATAATTCTCATAGTTTGTTTCTGCACGCTCTCTATTTCTTCATCCTTTTTGTGATCGAACCAGCAGAGAACGTTCCATTGATTTCCAATGGGATACTTGTGTGCTGTACATCCTGCTCATTATCCATCTTACCCAGTTTGCTTTCTTTAACTGGTGTCGTGAAGTGTAGAGCACTTTTCAACTTGTGCTGTCCACAATGATAATTACCAATGATAACTTAATTTTTCTGAGAATCTTTACGTACTGACACCTTGCGGCAATCCACAAGTGAAGATTTCTTAAGCAGCAGCTTTGCAATTTGTGGGGCAGCATGTATTGTAGACTGATCACCTCTGGAATTAAACCAGGCAGAAGAAATATAGGCACAAGGATGCTAAAAAGAGTTTAAGCATCTCTGCACATATATTGACTCTAATGATGGTGAAACCACAGAATCTTATAATACTATTTATTTTGCAGAAGCTTCGTTTCCTAATGGACTGATTCTGTTCTGATGCCAAGTGCAAAACAGTCATTAACAACAGCAGATGGAACTCCTCTTACAGGGAAGAACTCCATTGTAAATCCTAAAACTTTTTCTGTGCTAGAAAGAAAGCCAGACTTCTTTCACTAAGACATTTAAAACCTAAGTAAAATGGTTCAAATACATAAAATAGAAACTCCTCAAAGTGTTTTAAGCTAGTCATATTGATGTCAAGAACAAAGTCAAGACTGAGTAACTGAAGAAGTCACAAGATAACGAAAGACCTAGAGCTGCTGTTGACCACAGACATTCTCCATCCGTATTAAAAACAGAATATTTCATGATTGGGGCAGTCTAGCAGTGTGTATAGGGTCAGCTATTGATAGTTACCTCAGCTGAGTTCATGCTTAGTAAAGTCGCATCCTCCATGCATCTGAGTCCTTAGTAAAGCAAGCAAAGATTGTTATTCAATGAATCTCAAGCTAGTCAGGATGATGTGGATGCTAAAAGTTATACAGATTGGTTGAACAATACTCACAGAAGATAATCCAGCAAGTGTCATTAAATACATAACCACTTTATCCAAATAACGAAATCCCTAAATACAGATCGTTGAAGACTGCAGAGGATTTTGGAGCAGTATCACTACAGGCTCATTCTTTTTTTTTTTTTTTTTTCTTTTACTTTATCTTAAATATCTTCTATTGACCATACTCACAGCTATTGAGCTAGACAGACCTTTGATATAATACAACAACAAGTCATTATTCTGCTAGGAAAATGTATCTATAATTTCAAAAAAAATGAATTGTCTGTCCATGTTTTCCCCTTCAGGAAATAAATAACAGCATTGTAAGCAATGGATACTTCAAGAAATGACTATTCTGAGCAGTGCCAGAGAGAATGAGACCTGAGCTAGCTAAAGTACTGGAAGCAGAATATCCTTACTGTCACTGTACTCCCTTTGATCTAATTAGTGCTACTGTACTGTGAAATAAAGATATATCCTCACAATGTTATTCTGCAGGAAAATCTAAATTTTGTTATATTTGAGAGCCATTTTCAGTAGCATTCTTAGATGCTTAGAGATTATTCTAAGAAATGATGTAGTTCACAGTAAGTCTTAGTTCATAGACACCATTAAAAAGATGTCATACAAATTTTTAGAGAGTTAAGACCTACTTTTGTATCTAGAAAATCAGCTGAAATGACACTTACCAAAGAAGAGTAAAAAAGAATCTAGAAAATCATGCGACGGAGTATAACTAGCATAATTTCTGCAAAGTAAAATCATGTTTGGATCTTGGAACATATCCGTAATCGAATGGGGGAAGAACTGGTTAACATTTAATTTAACAAAACTTTTCCAAACTTCGATTATATCCTGAATAAGAGTCTACACAATAAACAAAAGAATCTTGAGATGACAACACTATCTTAAAGAGAAGGCCAATTATATGCTCAAGCAAAAAAAAAATCATAGCACACATTTTCCTAGCCAAATTTTTATTCTTTAATGTATATATATTTATTAAATTCATTATTTAATATCATTATATTTATTATTTAATGTATATCTGAAAAGAACTAGGCTTGTACTGAACCTACTTACTAAAATTTGCAGATAACACTAAGTTATTTAAGTTAGAGGTCAGAGGAGGCGAGAGAAACTTTGGAGAACCCTAATTCAGACATTTTACTCACCAACGTAATAAATATTACACTTCACACTGGAAGGGAAAGTTCAAGCTTCTCTTGCATCTCAGAGCCTTCTAAATTTATGGAAGCCACTCCTACAGCAGGTCCTGAAATCACTACAGATTTCTTGATAGGTAACTGCAGCTGGGAGGCTAATAAGTAGTTGGGTTACATGAAGACTAATAGGGTAATTATGCTGGCATATAATGCCTCTCTATAATTAACAACATGACCTCATTTGGAGCGTGCAGTTCTGATGACCTATCTCCAAAGGGACATTGCAGAACTTAGGGTAGTTCTAAGGACGTTGGAAAGTACAATCAGTGGATAGGAAGTGGTTGCCTATTAAAAGAGTTGGAGAAATTAGGACCGATCACTTCAGAAAGAGAAGAAAGGGACATTATAAAAATAAATTACAATTTTCAAAAAAGCATGGAGAGAACGGATTGTAAATACAAGCAAACAAACAAACATACAGTGATACTAAAAAGCTGTGGATTCAAAATTGATTCTAGGAGTCAGTTTTCCATTCATTAACTGTAAGTTTTGGAACTTACTGCCGTAGGAAATGACTAATCCTCAACAAGATTCAAAAAGAGATTGACCCTTTTATTGGATATCAAGATTATATCAGGGAAATGCAGTGGCCAGAAACACCAGGATGCAGTATTACCAGCTGAGGGCACATGCCGCTTTCCTACTGGAAGACATCTCCACATGGCACTTGAGAGATCTTGCCAGCAGGACTATGTCCATGTTGGGTGCCTTAGTTGGTGCATTCCAGGCAGTGATCGCCTAGAGAAAGTCCAGCAAAGGGCTCAGGAGACAAGTTGGAGGATGGAACATGGGAGAGGAAGATGGGTTTGTTCAGCCTGGAGAAGTCAAGTCTTCGGGGAGATCTTGGTCTACAGATACAGAGTGGCTGTAGTTAGAGTAGCTCTGACTCCTCTATCTATCACTGATCTCTGACCTGCGTTAAATTCAGGAATGCTAGGAATTGCTTGGCAAAGCTGGAGTTGTCAGAGGCACTTACTTAGAATCATAGAATCATAGAATGCTTAAGGTTGGAAGGGACCTCTAGAGGTCATCTAGTCCAACCCCCCTGCACACGCAGGGTCACCTAGAGCACGTGGCACAGGACTGCGTCCAAGCGGGTTTTGAAGATCTCCAGAGAAGGAGACTCCACAACCTCTCTTGGCAACCTGTTCCAGTGCTCTGTCACCCTCACTGTTAATAAATTTTTCCTTAAGTTCCTGTGGAACTTTTGATGCTTCAGTTTCTGGCCATTACTTCTAGTTCTGTCGGTGGCCACCAGGGAAAATACTTCTAGTTCTGTCGGTGGCCACCAGGGAAAAGAGGCCAGCACCATCCTCCTCGCTGCCACCCTTGAGGTACTTATAGACACTGATCAGATCCCCTCTCAGCCTTCTCTTCTCCAGGCTCAACAGGCCCAGCTCCCTCAGCCTCTCTTCATAGGGCGGATGTTCCAGGCCCCTGATCATCCCCGTAGCCCTGCGCTGGACTCTCTCCAGCAGCTCCACATCCGTCTTGTACTGTGGGGCCCAGAACTGGACACAATACTCCAGATGTGGCCTCACTAGGCTGAGTAGAGGGGTAGGATCACCCCCCTCGACCTGCTGGAGACGCTCTTCTTAACGCACCCCAGGATCCCATTGGCCTTCTTGGCCACAAGAGCACACTGCTGCCTCATGGTCAACTTGTCGTCCACCATGACACCCAGGTCCCTCTCTGCAGAGCTGCTCTCCAGAAGGCCAGTCCCCAGCCTGTACTGGTGTCTGGGGTTATTCCTCCCCAGGTGCAGGACTTTGCACTTGGCCTTGTTGAATTGCATGAGGTTTTTCACCGCCCAGTTGTCCAGTCTGTTCAGGTCCCTCTGGATGGCAGCACAACCCTCGGGGTATCAGCTACTCCTCCCAGTTTGGTATCATCAGCAAACTTGCTGAGGGAGCACTCTGTGCCTTCATCCAGGTCATTGATGAATAAATTGAACAGGACTGGACCGAGGACTGACCCCTGGGGGACACTGCCAGCTACAGGCCTCCAACTAGACTCTGCACCGCTGATCACCACCCTCTGAGCTCTGCCCTCCAGCCAGTTCCTAATCCACCTCACTGTCCACTCATCTATCCCATACTTCCAGAGCTTGCCCAGGAGGATGTTGTGAGGGACGGTGTCAAAAGCCTTGGTGAAGTCCAGATAGACGACATCCACCGCTCTCCCCTCATCTATCCAGCCAGTCATTCCATCATAGAAGGCTATCAGGTTAGTCAAGCAAGATTTCCCCTTGATGAATCCATGCTGACTTGCATGTCAGCTGACTTGCATGTCAGTCTTCGGCTACATGCTCTGGCACTCTCTTAATTTTGAAGCTTCTTTAATTTTGAAGCTTCTGACTTGTGGGTAGGCACAGAGGAAAGTTAGGATATTTAAATATTTTAGCAAGAACACTCATCCAAGCACTGAACTTGTCTACCTGGATGATTTTCCTAGAGGTGCAACTTGACCAAACTTGACTTGATTTTCCTGTTACGCTACCACTGCATCTAGGATTATGCTTGTTTCAGCTTCAAAAGCCTTTTCCAAAGCATGTGGTTGCTTCCTTTCTCCAAATAAAGAGCTGAAGATATCCTAAACAGCAGAACTTTATTCCTCTAAACTTACATTTCAGGATGGTTAAACTGCCTTCAATGAAACAACTGAAAAAAAATCAAATTGATGCAATTATGAAAATTTTTCATTTCAAATAGTTACTGTGAACATTGCAAGCAATTGAAAGAGTCTGATGAAAAGTGTTCAGCATGTTACTGCTTTCACTTCCTATGCTAAGACTAACTGCCTATTTTATTCTATGTGCACAATATTATTCCTAATAATGGAAGAACTTGTCTATGAAACCTGCATTAGATACTATACTATTTTTGAAAGCTTAGCTGGAACAGCATAAAATCTGGAGAATGCTGTTGGAAACTTAACTTGCTAAGTAAGTAGAATTTGAATTAATAATTTTTATATGATAAACAAGATGAGATATAAATAAAAAAGTGACTTATACTGCACATTGGAGATTTGACCACAGAATGAGAAGGAAGAGCTGAAATATTTGTACTAATCAAGGAGGAACTGAACCTATCTGATATAGAATATTTGCAATTTTTAGTGTATGACTTTCAAATCTTTTATACGCTTGGCTGAATCTTAGTGGATTTTCTGCTTGAAATGTTTTACTAACAGTCCACTGAGGTGTGAAAGTACAGTAAGTTCTTACTGTGGGAGGAAAGGTGCATTTCTTAGCACTATAGACGAACTAAAATTAGAGTACTATTTCTCCCATATGATGATCTCTCATCATACAAACTGGCTAAATTTATTCCTAGGTGCTAAGGTATTGATGATGTTCCTGCTTAACAGCTATGGCAATCTTGACCACATATTTAAAGGAAACTATACAAACTATGACCTTCTACTGCCAGATACATTTAAAAAAGAATCAGTATTGTCTAAGACTTAAAACACAACCTCAAATAAGAAATATAATCAACAGACGTATCTTCCCTTTATTTTCTTTTGCCTCTGCAAATTACTTGGAGGACTAATCCTCTTGAGGCATGGTTTCATAATTATAATTAAAAATCATTTCCTTTCCTATGTTTCTAGGATTTTTTTTTCGAGTTCTGTGCAATTTTATGGAAAAATTCCCATACCAAATAATCTGCCTTATTTTAAGTCAGGGAAAGATTTCATGGCTTGTTGTCAAATCCATGATATAACGCACATCATTTTAGTATTTTCTTTATTATTAAATATAGCAATACTGATTTTTTATACCAAATTATGCGAACTGATGAAAGCTGAAGCTTTATGTTTTCTGTTCTTCAGTTCAACTGCTATTGTGAATGGGAAATATTTACAGCTGATTTAGCATTATCAGTAAGTGAGCTTCCATGAATTTTTGAAAAAGAACCAGATGATAGTGTGCGCATCTAATCATCTTCCATCCAGTTCTGTCAGCAGCAGGTCATCTAGTTCAACAAGCTGATTTTCAAAAGCAAAGTACATTTTGCTGAGTAAAGATAATATTTTCGTGACATCAGATATGTGACAGACTGGAAACTAATGCAATTCTATGTTGCCTCAATTAGTGCTCAGAGAATTTGTAAGAAGCTTATATGGAGACCACAGATGGGTAGCTTTATATGTTTCTCCATTTTTATAGAGTATTTCTGTGCTGGTAACAACAGATATATTAAAAGGTTAACACTTTACATAATTACCATTTACTTGCTTGTAATTTATTACAGTACACTCTCTTAATTTTAGCTTTACAAATTTTGTTTTTATCTGTCATTCACAGTTCCAGCAAAGTTTGATCAAAAGCTGTCATGGCTTTCCAGGAACTAAGCAAGAAAATGACATTTCGGCAGTTTCAGGAATCTGTGTTTTTGGAAATTTCAGGAATCTGTCTTTTTTCTCCATCTTGCTAAGATGTAGGGTCAATTTCAGCTTGCCCTTGTTGCCTGCAAATGTGCTACTCTTGCATCTTCTCTGCAACATGTTTTGAAACCTATAGATGAATCAATAGGGACTGAGTACCAGGCATTAATCATGAACAGGTATTCATCAGGAATCTGTATTGCTCTCTGTGAACCGGAAATAATATTCAAGAATCCCTTTTCTAACCGTGTGACCTGCTTTTCTAGATAGCCTGTCTCAAAAGGAGTGCATAAAAGGAGTGCATAGCGGGTCCATAAAATTTCAATCTAATTCTTCTCTTCAGGGATTTTTTTTTTCAAAGTCACTTATCCTTTATTGCCCTTTTTCCCTTTTTTCTTGTCTGAAATTAGAACGGTAACTACCAAACATCATTAAATTTTCAGAACACCATACTTCTCACTCTGCTCATATCATAAACAATCCGATCTCCCATACTCCACTACAGTTCTTTTTCTTCAGCTTATAGGAATGAAGACAGTCACTTCAGGTTTCTACAACATACGAAATTCAAGGTGTCCCAGTACACTTAAAGCTTACTGGCACTACCACAATACAAATAACAAATTAAATAACAATAATGGAAGAGTAGCACAGCTTTTTACAGTTTTTCATATACCTCTTTGAAAAATACAAACGGATATTCTTGTATAGATAGTGCTTATATAGCAAACCTGGTGTCTCACTACATCATTACTACCCTCTGCATTGCTCTCCTTTGGCTGCTTCTATTGCAACCTAAGCAGCTTTATTAATTTATCTCCATCAAGAATCAGATTTGAACATCCCTTCATTCCTCTGGGTTTGACCTCAGAGTCCCAATTTTAAGATTACTTTTCTAATTCTTTAACTTAAAGTTCTTTTACTTTGTTTTACCTGTTCTGATTCACTTCTAGAAATGCATTTCATATATTATCTCTGCTGATAATAAAAGAAAATGGGCATTGATTTTTTTCACAACCATTTTCCATTGCTGGTAGTCTTTGTGAGATTTGTATGTATAAATGTCAGAGAGAGTGAAAATCTTTTACTACTATGGTAACACCCCTTGTGACAAGACTCCAGCATTCTTTCACTTGTACTACAAAAGAGGAATCAAAGTTTTATTTTATGTTTTTCTTGACTTTACTTAATTTTCCTTTTAACAGCCAATGCACTGCCACAGTTTATGATTTCATTTCATGGATATTAGGTCCTAGCAAAAAGCTCGATCGAGCTTTTGTACCGATGATTCTCTGAGGTCATATACCAATTTAAAAGAAAAATTTCTGAGGAATGCAGACATTAAGTTAGCCTAAGTCTGTCTCAATACTGCAAGATTACAACTAGCTAAGGAGAGATAAATAAACAAATCATATTCAAAAGTTTAAAACTACCAACAATAAAAACAACAAAAAAATCTTTTACAACAAACAGAGTTAATAGAGTTGTATAAAGCAAGTTATTAAATGTCTACTACACAGAGTGGTAGTGATGTTGATTTACCTGAATCATAGCCATATCATCAAGTACTTGCCAAAAAGGCGTCTACTTAAGGCTAAATTCGTGCTACAATGATACATGTGTGTTTCTATTTATGTAAAAACGCTATAGGGTATACATGCAGAAGTACATGCAGAAGATGAGTTATGCAAGCCACAGACCATCATCCATGCTGACATACTCAGTATGATTATTGTTCAAGTTTTTATTTAGATGAACAGAACATATTTATGTCCGTAAGATCAAAAATTCACTCATCAACGGTTCTTTCCTTGTTCCGACCTTGTTTTCTCTAACACAATAACAATGGAAAGGGACAGAGAATAGGAGAATTATTGTGATTCTTCGTCATGACATATAGCCTGACAGACAGCAACTGTTTGGGCCTAAATCTATTTTTAGGCATACTGCTGTCAGTGAGTGCCGAACTTGACCTTTTCCAAGTGTGGGTTTCTTTACCTGGATTTAGTTTAAAACTGGAGGGAGAAAAGGGGAGCATACACTTGCCAAAGTCTGGTATCATTTTAGATATACACAGAATGATTCTGAATTTCAGAATAATTAAGTTAAGATAACATTGAGATTATCCAATAGACTGACTGGACAACACGCAACAACTCTATTCAAATGACTTTATATAAAAGCGATTCAGCATTCAGACAGTTTCAATCAAGCGTTTCTATAAAGCATCACAATTGTTAGTCAACATATTCATTAAAGAAAACATCAACTCTGAGTTTGGTTTATGCAAGAGATTAATCCAATTTTAAGCCAAGAGATCTACAGATCATTGTTGGGTTAGTGCAAAATTGAGATATGTTCAACAGAAGAAACATGACTGATTAGCTGCTGACCTACTTATGTACTGGTGGACTGTTACATAATAAACATTTAAGAAACATTTTCTCTTTTAATTCCTCTGGGATTTTCCACTGCTGTCTTGGAAATCCATTGGTTAATAAGTTCTGGTGAGGACTAGTTATTAAAACCAAGAAGGATTTTTTTCTTCTCCTTACGTGAATAAAATATAAACTCTATTCAAAAGTGTTGTGTTTCTATACTGAGAGGAACCTAGGATCACATCCACAGTTTCCTAGTTAGCTTTGTCTTTTCCTTTTGTTATCCATGCCATATTAACCAATGCACTAAAAGTAAAGACATGCTTTCTTATATTGGATAGCAACTCAGAGATTCTCTTTTAGGCATCATCCCTTAAACATTATAAATTTTAAGAAAGGATTTTAGAAATTAGCACTAGAATTTAGGCTTGTTGAACCTAATTAGGGTTCCCACCTGATTAGGTGGGAAGCAAAAAAAAATCCAGTCACTGGGCATGAGAAAGTGCCTTGTTGAAAACGACCATTGGTATTTAGACTACATGATCACTTTTTTTCTGTCTTTCCTTCAGAGACCATGGTTATTTCATACTGCCAGTTTACATCATTTTCCTTCTCCATTATTTTGCAGCCATTCTAATAATACATTATGTTTGGTTCCTTGCTCATCTTAGACAGACTTGATTGTGGGAGGTTTGGACAGAGGTGGAACTGAGTAAGTTTAAAAATGCTTGAGCATCTCTGGTCACTTACTTAGGATATCTTGGAGGCAGTATTTTCTTCTTACACTTTGGGTCCTACAAAGACACTACTATTTAGGTCTCCTGAGAAAAGTATTATTCAAGTTGCTCATCGCTTGTAGAAATGCTGCAAGGCTTAATTAATTAGTGATTATAATGTGCTCAGAGTCATTAGATGATGAGCACAGCATAATTCCTTGCAGTTGCTCTTGTTTTTACCAATGATAATCATGCTTTTTCTCTCCCTTAAGAAGTTTCTAACAATTCCAAAATTAAATTCCTGACAGTGAAGATGGGGGGCATTTTTGTTCCTTTTTAATTTCCTCCTCCATAACTTGGAATTTAAAAACTCATTTTTCTTCACTAAGGGCATATGTAGGATTTGATTACTGCAAGTTCACACACAGCAGCTTTCCTTTAATCTGAGCTGTCTCCCTACAATGGAAGTGAAAACCCTGAAGTAAGCTGTCAAGAGTCCAGCTGCTAACACAGCAGCTGAACCTCAGCAGCTGAAAATACAGAAACATCTCTCCATCACGGCTCTGTGAATTATGACTGGATTCTGGCATTTCAGGGGGTGAACTCAGAGTTGTATCTACCTAAGAAGAAAATGAGTTGGAAGTTGAATTTTATACCTGGAGATCACATATTCCCTCAACTGTAAGAAAGGCTAATTTTTTGTGGGTCCTTTTTTAAAAAAGAAAAAAAAAAGAAACAAAAAAGTTGGTTGTTAATCACAAAAGGAAAAAGTCAGTGAATTTTTTCAGGTTAATTTGTTTTTTAAAAACAGAAAAAAACTTTAAAGAAAATTAATTTGATAATTAAAAACATCGACTTAGTTTAAATGAATCTGACTTTTTTTTTTAGCTACTGTCAGTAGCTAAACTGACATTGACTGCAATGCAACAGCAACAACAATAAGGAAGTCTAGTCATATCTTTAATTCACAATAAAATCTATCTCCTTCCAGAAAGCAGGCATCTCTGTTGGTTAGCTTGTGCTGGACCATCTATACCATTACTGTGCTGTGAAGTATACATGTTCCTTACAATGTACATAGTTTACCAGTTTCATCCTAAGGATCAAACTAATTTCAAAAAAAATCATGAAGGAAATCATACTTTCAAGTACCTTCTCTGTCTGTAAATGAATCTTAGCTAGTCAATACCTTTACAAAATATTTAATTCTATTTGCATGAGGTGAAAATTCACATTTAAAACTTTAAAAGTGTTTGCATTAATAATTAATTCGTTTATTGAAGGATATTGTAAAATAATAATATTTATACACAAAGTGAATGGTAAACTCACAAAAAAAAAAACACAGTAATGACAACTACATCACCTTTTGCTCAAATATGAATTGAAGGAGACTGGGAGAATATTTGTAGAAGGTATCACCACATAACTAAGCAGATCATATCGCCTTCCCTAGCAGCCCATCTTTGGCTTAAACCAAATCGTTTTTTCCTAAATTGGCATCTTGCCCCATACAAATTTGTTTACAAAGGGCAGCTTAATTTGCTGGGCTCCACCTTGCATAACACCACGCAAATTTGCTTTGCAAAGTACTATGACTTAGCTAGAAGCAGACAGAAAATAACAGGCTATTTCATTGTTCGGTTCCTGCTGAAGATACAGTTGAAGTGTGGAAGAAGGAAATCTAAAATCAATGTGCCATTTAATTGCTTTTATTTCCTCAAATGACTTACCAATGAAAAAGCCACTTGGTTTTAACTGTGGGTTTTGGTGAACCACATCCTTAAAAAAGGCAAAAAAAAAAAAAGAAATCAAGAGGCTTTTAATTTTCTCTCCCTTGGGTTTTGTATTGCTCTGGGACTGCTAATTCCTGTAGCATCTGACTTGTCAAAGTGACTGCATGAAATGCAACAGTTTAAAACCCTTATGAAGTTGTAAATCAAAGGCCGTCTCATAATTTACAGTACATTTATTTTAATAAATTGTATTTTAACTTTCCACCCAAATGATCTCACAGCATTTTACAAACTGGATTCATTTCCTTCAGTGTTGAAATTTAGCCATCTCCAAGAAATTCAGAAGCCAAGCAACAGCTTCAAGCTGTCACAAGGAGAAATTAATATTTTGGCTGAAGACGCTAAGGCAAACTCTCTCATGACAGAAGCTGTCGCATTAACTTCCATCTACTCACTGTGCCAGTTTCCAGCATCTCAGCTCCATAAGCCTCATCTTCCTTCCTTATTTCATAAGATCATATCATATAACCTGTGTAATCTGTGCATCTGCAGAGCCTAAGGGGCCAAGCAGAATCTCCTTCCAGTCATGGGAATTAATGGGATTTCCTCATTTTTGTTTCTTGGACTCAGGAAAATGGATCCTTCCAAGAGAAGGGGCATCACTAGGAGAAGGCTATCCCGGACACAGGCATTTCCTGCTGTTCCCTCTCTGGCTGCCTCGGTGACCCCAGTTTGAGTGGATCTACACACAAGCAGGAACAGACATCCCTACCTCATCTGTGTTGTTGCTCTCTTCTTTGACATAGAGTCCAATTCAACATCACAAAGTGCATGAACTACACGGACAAAAATGGGCCATTTCTATAATGCCAGTTAAATGATATAACTGTAGACAGAGACAAAGCAATTACAATTATTATTCTAAAGAACAGGCCTAGACATGCCAACAAGATTCATTCAACTTATCCTCTGATGGGGGAAAAATGAAGTTTAAATTAAAGAAAAAATGATTAAAATGAAACAAAGCTTGAGTTTACCAGTTCTGAATAATCATGTAAGTGGTTCCACTTACTTAGATACCTTCAGCAATGCATATTTGGCTTGCTAAATAGAGCATTTTTCAAGTATAATAGAACAAATAATTACTCATCCACAAAAACTGGTGTATGACGCATTTTTCATTATCTGATATTTGTCATTTAATATTTGTTGTGCTCCTGTTCAAGACACTTCAGTCTTCCTAACAGGAGCAGTAACAAATAATCAGAGGTAGGTAACCACGCCATGAATAACAATTATTGGAAATACAATATATGAATAACTCATAGAATTGCATTTACTTGCATGAAATAGGTAAAAATTCAGTCACAGATGTAAGGGTGTTTTCTTCACCTTCTATTAGCTCACCTACTGTAAAAGAAGGATTAAGTTACTCATATACAGCGAATTGATGGAAAGATGCTTTGGGCTGGCCCAAGACCTTCGGACAGGTACCATTTCAAACTTGTTCTATAATAAATACGATTCTCAGAAAGATTCTCAGCAAATGTAAGAGCTCTTCAATGGAGATAAGCTGGGTTTTTTGATCTCCATGCATAGGGAAATATGTTAGTCTGACGGTTTACAGCAGGCAGAACTGCTGACAATTTGCTCTGTGAAGAGGCCAGCTAAAACACTAGGAAATTTTCAACAGCGCATCTAAGAGACGGTTTTCAAAAATACAAGCTAATGGTGCCTCAAGTTACTTCAATATTTCAAAATGGCATTAATCCATGCAATTTTTTATTTCTAATTTTCTGCAGATGTAACAACCAGTATTTCCCTTTTCCTCAGTCAGCCACGCTCAGGCTTTTTCTGATAGGCTTAGCATGTAACTGTCTTTCCTCTTTGAGACGCTTCAATTTTCCAGTAATATACAAAAATAAATAGTTTTTTTTAGTAATCCAAAATTTAAATTTTAGTGGTTATGTTCTTTTTATCATCTGTAGCCATATATCTGCTCAGACTACTTAAATATTTTGCTAAGAGCTCAACCAGATTGACCAAGCTTTACTTACCACTTTGTCATTCTGCACCACTTTTTCCTGTGTTTTTCCAACAATTTTCTAAATCACAGCATTGTTAAGCTGTAGTCTTGGTTTCTATCAGCTGCTTGTTTCAACAACATTCTGTGAATAAATTTCTTTCAACCTAGCAAATATTTCATACTCTTGAGGGCATTAAGTATGGGATTTTTTTTGTCAAACTGAGCATACGATGAATATTTTTAGCTGATACATAATCAATATTACCTACTATTTACAATATTAAAAATGAATGGATTTATAATTCAAATAGCTTTCCTGAAAATACAAAGAAAGAGGGTTAAGTTTATGGAGGAAGCCGATAAACAAGTGAAAATATACCATCATATAGTGCTAACTTGCCATGAAGGGGATTTTCAGGCTCCCATGTAAAGAAACCTAAATACCTTTTTAAAACTCTGTTGTCTTGATAAAATCTACCATCTTTATGTCAAGCATCTGGCATTTTAGAAGAGTAGTTCCCAACATCTTTCCTTTCCTTTAAGAACGGCTTAACTTTCCCAGCTCATTGCTATTCTTAGCCTTCTTTTGTTAGGGATTAGTACTGAGATCATTGATATTTCTCTTCTCCTCCCTCCTCATTTTCCATTTCTTTGCCTCTTCCTTTATTTCTGCTATGTTCAATCAATCACTGCCCACGTTGGGCTCAGCAGGAGGCAGGCTGGCTTTGCAGAGCGCTGATTCAGTGTCCACCAGGACGCCTGAAGGCTACTGCTGCCTCAGGGTTCTGCTGCTCTCTGATCAATGGCTCCCTCCTTACCAAGATGGGGTGATTTGCTCAGAAAGACTGTTTCATTTTATTTTTCAGTGTAAAGTAGGACTTGCAAAATATATTAGGTAGCTGAGGAAAGGTGCAAAGGCTCGAGTTCTGTGTTGTATTACAATCCTTGGTCTCTCTATTGAACGCGCTGTCCAGCATGTCAGTTATAACAAGAACATCTGTCCACAAAGAACCGGCCCAGAATACCAGGGCATTAAAATTGTGCCAGATGTTACTCGCCTAAGCACTGGGAAGGCATGAGCCACAGACCTTATGGAAGGCAAATTCTCTATCCTGACTTGTGTGTGTGCACTTGTGTGTTTCTGGCCACTGTCAGAGTTTAATATAATTGCAGATGCATGCAAATAACAAGAAGAATTGACCACAATGCCCATGAGGAAAAAAAACTGTGGCTTCAAAACCATAACAAACTTCCTACTCCAGGCAGTCAGGAGAGCAGTGCAGATGGAGCTGACCTGCTGCTCTGCAGTCTACCACGTATACTTCTTGAGCCAGTGTTTAACAACATAACAGAGTCTGTTCTTTTGATAATTCTTGTACATGAAACAAATTACTGGAGGAAAAAAAAAGCAGGGCATCAACACCATTCTTGTACTGTACTTGACAGAAATAATAAATACTAATTTGTATAATGAAGTATCTGAAAAGGCTTTGTTATTTATCATTTTCACGTGTGTTTCCTTCTGGCATATCGTGCTAATGTGACATTTTTTAGAAGACAAAACCTTATTCATGTTTACAGAATGCATCTGGCATCAGTTCTGACCTTGGAGAAAACTGTCACCACATGTTGCCAGTAATCCTCCCCTTCTCAAATATGTGGACATTTCAGGGGAGAAGAGCTAGTGGAGCAAAATGTGACAGAAGAGATAAAAGCAATAAATACGCAATAAATAAGCAATAGTCTCTCTCTCTCTCTCTTTTGTTTTTAAATCTATTTTATGATGCTGGCGGTACAGTGATTTATAAACGGCTAATCTTGATTTATGCCCATGCAGTTCGGAAAAGAATTAAGCCTTCACTTTCAGATCTTGATCCCACTCCTGACTGCTGCGTACTAATGGCAGTGGCGAGCTCTACCTCCAGCACTAGGGCACTCCTCATAACCCAAGCTGGTCTGGCAACTCTGGCATTGCTGACAGTGGAAAGTTGCACTTGCTTATTCTTGGGAAACCAGTATTGTTATTCTGTTTTTCCCCTGTGGTGGCTAAAGCAGTCAAGACTGCCAAAGCTTTACATTAGCAGAGACACATCTGATATAGGGAAAATAGCACAGGTTGTGCTGTGACTCCAGTACAGGCACCAGCATCTGTACAACCGCAGTGTCATGCAGTGCTCCCATATGCCTAGCTCAGCCCCTGTGACGAAAATCCAGATACCTTGATCCTGTCCAGCTATGACAAACACCCTTCATATTAACAAATCATCCTGAATTATAATTAGGTTTTAGCTCAATATGATGGCATACTGAATGGAGGATCATTGAACTTGTAGCTGGACTTTCAGATCCTTTTCAAAAGTAAAAGCATTGGACTTCAAAGATCCCAAAATATGTCTGGCAGGGAGACTATACTCTATTTAAAGGTGAGAGGATTTCCATCAGAAGATGAGAAGTCATCCACACATTACCTCAGGAAAATAAGGGCCGGTTTTAAAGACAGGGATCCTGCAGATCTTGCAGATTTCTAAAATTCCCTGTCAGTACAGATAGGGGAAAACTCCAATAACTATTGCATGCTACACATGGCCTTGCTTTGGTAAATTTATAGTTATTGATTTCCATAGCATTCTTGCTGAATGTTTATAAAGAGTTGGCTTATGTTTATTAGACTTTTTCCATGATAAAACATAGAATGATCTAATAGGCCCTTTTCCATTTGTGGCTTCTAGTTCCACAAATAACAATTTTGGAGGAGGATGAAGGGAAGAGTAGAACATGAAAAGATGTCTATACAAAAAACATCATTTCATATCATAATAACAATATATAACATAATAATAACAATATATAGAATGTACCAAAATATTTTCAGAAGAAGTTATGAATAGCATATTTCAGAAAAACAGTTTATCAGCTGGATGTGATTCAAAACAGAAGCAAATAACAATTTTGGTGAACGACAGAAGGCGCCCTGAACTTTCCTGGCTCAGATACAGATTACTGCTATTCTGTGTAGTGTCTATGCTGTATTGCCTACATCCTTAAAAGGTGAGCTAAAGGAATGAATAATAAACATAGTTAATCTGTTCAGTGAGTTTGACAGCTTCTGTAAAATCCCATAATTACTATCATTTTGCTGAACCATGCTTTCTACCATAGCTCAGACATTCTCCACCACTGCTACGTATTTTCAGAACTGTTTCAGAACCCTGCCTGCATCTATGCTCAAACAAATGCAGTTAGTCAGAACTAAAACTCAGACTATAAGAGTTTCCCAGATTTGAAAGTGCAGGACTGAAATCAGTTACAGCTTGGGAGGATGAAGTAGTGCCAGGTCTCTGAAACAAATGGGAAAAATGTCACTGAAGTGTAGCTGACGGAGAAGGTAGTCTAGATGAGTGGCTGAGGTCTGCTGTTTTCCTTTCTTTTAAATATGCTCCTGCTCCTCTCCTTTTTTACTATATTTTCTCTGTTTTTTTTTTTTTTTGAATGGGAAAAGCAGAATTTGTACTGGGCAACCCATAGGAGTATTTGCCAACATGACCCATTTTCAGCAGAATTATATAGTGTAGACAGATTAATTTCTGGCACTGGTAATCATGGGCAGGTCTATATAATCCAAACCTCTCAGGATCACCCCAGCCTAAAGATTTGTAGAGGAGTGTGAAACATGAACAGCTGCCTTCTCCTGCCTGTACCATGAGCAACTTTCACAGCAGAGCAATTTTCACATCCTCTGGCCATGCATACCTGTGCTGTTGGACTCATTAGAGTGGTTATAACTCCCCAGTCAAGTTGAACACAAAAATGAATTTCTCTCACACACATGAGCAGTGAAATCCACTCTATAGTGGATCTGAAATGCAGGCTCTTAATTATTCATGAAAACTATTCATGAAAAACTATTACATCTCCTAATTTCTTTGTCCGACCTTCTACCTGTAGGACTGATTTTCATAGCTGTGACACTATGGACCAGATTGAGTTGTTCTACCTGTTCTGCAAATTGAAGAAATTCTGTGTGAAAAAGATGTAATTTTGAGTTTACTGATCTCATACCTATTGCGCAACAGAATAAGTCACTTGCAGCTCATCCTAAGTAAAAAATTTAACAGATGGAATTATTATTATTCACTGACCTCTCCTATGCTACTTCCTTTCTGAAGTTTTCCACTTGCACCTTTGAATTCTTCCTGCTCGGATATATGTGTATATCTTGTAATCTTGTAATCCGACTGCACACCCCTAGATCAAATCACAATTCAAATCACAATTTAAAAGCAAGAGGATAGTTTTCTGGGTCTGCATTGCCCAAAATATCATGGTGTTTTGGAGTACTGAAAACAGCCTTCATTCACACGAACATTTAAGCATACATCTTCTGTGGGCCTGCTCACCTACTTCAGGCTACAGATGCCTAAACCCTGAACTGAATCAAGGCCCTCAGCAGCAAAAGAAATCTTGACCACTCAGACGCTAATTTTCTCTCCTTATTTTAGTAGTTGATCAATTTAAAATTCATAAACCAGTATTTAAAGAAAAACAAAACAAAAAATAAAAAACACACATTTGATCTGTAACATATGCTAGGAGATGCATTACAAAATGTTATGGGGTGTAACAAGTCAGTGTCTGGATTACTCAAAATATTAAATGTTTTTCTCTTTTCTACTTTCAACAAGGAAGAGGACACAACTCATATTAGTATGGCACATATTTCTAACTGATGGCATAATTTCCTATCACCTTTTTCTGATTGATGTCACAATGTTTGTCCACTTTCCTATATAACATCATCAAAAGACGAAACAGTGGATATTTGTTATTTAACCTCTATGATGCCTTCAAGAACTGGCAGAACAAAGTATACTCATATTCCTGTTGTTGCTTTAGATGACAATTTGACAAAACAGAACTATAACATCAAATTTATTTACTATTGTTACCATAAAAAATATAGACTTGCTACTGCATTTTTGTCCTGGAAGAAATTTGATTTTCCTCACTAGCTAGCAAGGTTGAGTGAAAAATATCTTCTCCCATTCCCTGTAAAATAAGTAGGAATTTTGGCATCAACACACTAGTTCCTAATTATTCAAGAATTTACTGGTAACAGACTGAGCTCTGCAGGAGTCTGAAAACTGGGCCAATGCACCTCCATTTATTTAGCAAACTAAGGGAAAAGATACTGGAGAAAGAGAATTATATTCCTTGGCTGAGATGCTCCTGGCTGTCTCAGAGCCAACTTGGAGATAGAGATTTCACTGGAGCCTGATTTTCACAACTTCACTCTGCAATCCAAGTGATAATTGACAAGCAAATAGCCCACTGCACACTCCAAACAGCCAGGGTTTCCTCACAATCAGCCAAATGTTCACACTCGTTTCCCAAACTAATTTCTTCCTTGCTTGTCAATATAATACCTTTAATAGCTTAATAGCAACATTGCATAACATAGAACATGCCATAAATTGCTAATTTTGGGAATAGCCCTAAGAATAAGGGGTGTGTAAAACGTTTTAGAGCCATTACTGAACTAGTGACACTAGCTTGGATATGCAGTTAACATTTCACTATGGTGCAGCTATTCAGGCTAGACTGTGTTGACTGCAAGTTAAAATAACCTGGCAGAAAACACCCGTCCCTTAAAACATATTTTGAAAAGTGAGAAATCTTCTTTATGGGTTTAGTCTAATCTCCTGTTCACCCTCAGATTGGAGGCTGCAGCTGTTGGTCTGCTTGGCAAGAGGTGATTCAGTTCACATTTCTGCTTCTAGAGAAGACAGCCAAGATCACTTCAGGGCAGTACAGTCTAGATCTTGAATATGCTATTCCCTTTCACATGCTAGCTGAAGCACCCAGAGAATTAATTGCAAGAATTAATCACTTTCATAGTTCACAGCTATCTGACCAGAGCCAATGTATGGAAAACCTGGAGTATGGGCAACTCTGCTCTTTGATTCCATAATATCATCAACCATTTGATCCCAGTCTAGAACAGCAAGTGAAAGGTCCTTTCATCAGTTTATACTATTTTTAATTATCCAAGTTATGAGAGAACTACTCCATATCTCCTGCCCTCTTTTCTTCATGAATATGGCTGAGCCATGATTGTTCTTTGAGCAATCTCAGCACTTTGTCCTCTCTGCTCAGACTATCCAAGAAAAACAGAGTTCTGGAGCAAGCAAGACTGCAACTCATTGTACGCTTATAAGGTATGAGTCTGTAGCCCCGTTAGCACTGCTCTGCCTTGAAAACTAGAAAATAAATGCTTAAACCTAGGCTCTACTTGATTTGAATCCCTAGAATTCTCCCTAACCTCTAAAGTGATATGAAGTCAATAGCCTTCATTCCATTACCAATGATTCACACAGCTTCCAGTCCAAATCCAAACCAAAATTCACGTAAGTCAAATGAGGCCCTCTCTATACATGCAAGAGATGTTTGCTTTGGGTCCAAAAGAAAATTTAGTTGGGAATCCAATATGGGAGATGCTTAATTTTGAGAATCTGTGATTCAGTCTGACTAAAATCATGACTGTAATAAAGGTTACAGATTGTTTAAAAAAATCAATAAATTCCACATATTTCTTTGCCTTTAATCTTTAAGTAACTCTGAACTTCTCTTTGTAATTACAGGAGCTAAAACCACTAGTATTTTTAAGACGTGCAATAAAATTGACAACACTCTGTAGGAAATCCCTGATGTGAATTACTCACTCAAAGTTGACACAGCTTTGGAGCACACATTAGCGGTATTTGAGGTTGACCTATTACAGATCCAGTTTTCCACTGCTACTAAATACATTTGAGACAACCTTCCAGCTCTCACACCTAGATAGACCTACTGATAGAGAATGCCACGTCTTACCACCACTTTCAAACAACCAAATTTCCAGCATCAGATCCATGGCAGCAGTTACCATGCAATTTACTCCAGAGCATCAATAAAAGTCATGTATGAAAAAGACAATGTATTACACTGTGCACTACAGTGAAAAAGCCTTGTCACACTTCAAGGACCAGGTCAACTCTTCTTTGCTTCAGACAGACTTGGTCTCTGTGCTTCACTGCTCCACAAACAAAACAAGAAAGGTTCACTCTCTGTGTACCCAGGCTTGCCTAAACTCTACAGGCACCGGGGCATACCTACAGCAGCAGCATATAATAATGCATATTTTTGCTGATAGACTTTCTTTCGTGACATTCCACATTATGCGGAAGTGGAAATGCACTCTGCCTGATTTATTTGTACATATATGAGAATTTTTCTGGTAGAGCTCTTGCAGCCAGAGGCTATTTTGTGCAATTTTGCTACATTCCTAGTCTTTATAGCTACAGGAATACGGCAATATTCAATATGCAGCAATATTGTGTTAAAATATTTAACTTTGGGGAGCTCCTTCTTAATTTCCTGCTTCAGTATTTACTCCCTTTCTGGGGCCAGCTCTCCTTACCTCATTACTGGCTTTCACTGCTTCTCTGGAGAAAAAGAATCCTTCCAGCAGCAGGATTAAAACTACACTGATAAAATTAAGTAAATCCAGCATTCTCACTAAAGGCAATGCTTACAAGAGACATTTGAAAAAGATCACGGAAACATTAAGTCTGATTCCCTGCCACCACACAAGATAGTGTTGGATGTACTAATTTTCCTGTACATTTTTTGTGAAGTATAAGTTACCAAAAATTTCAAGTTACTATGGTATAGAAAAAAAGGAAAATCATTTTGCCTGAGCGTTCAATAAGTTACTGCATCTCTTACAGTACTTTTGTGATGATGATAAAGCTATTTGGCTTGCAAGTACCTTCAAGCCATGCTTAACTTATAGCACTATGCTATCAGAAGCCCAGGACACTTTCTGGATTGAATGCAGTTTGATGGGATTTGGATGAAATTCTGGGAATCTAACATGACAAATAGACAGGACCAACACATACCTTCCAGCTAACAAGTTTTTGAAAAGAACTAACTACAGAAAAAAGATATTTTAGAAAAGAGATGATAAATAAAAAAAAAGTGATTAACAGATTAGTTGAAAATATCTCAAGTAATGTGGAAAAAAATGTGAAAATTTCAAATGCAAAAATGCAAATGAGATAATATGAATCCTTTTAGTTGTGACTATATCTTAGGTACATGTAAATGAATAGTCATCTATGGATTAACACCCAGCTAATACAACAAGCCATACTAACTACGTGTGTAATAATCTCAGAACCTTTTCATTGATTTTAACTGATGTCCATCATGGACAACAAGGTCAGTCTTGGAAATTGTTATTTTAAATCAACGTGATCTGAACTGTTTTGTACAATATTGTATCCTTCAAAAATATCCACTAAAAAGGTCTGTTGAGGAAAAGGGGCTTAAACTACATTTTTTTTTTCCCCATATACACAGTTACATTACACTCATTAAAATTATCACCTGTGAGCCCAAGTGGTAGTGTATTTCCACTCCCTTAGCCCCCACCAAAAGAAAAATGTTAATTGTGTCCTAGAATCTCAGCTTTCATTAAGGCAAAAAACACTCTTACCGCTTGTGGTGATGTAGATAACCTCAAAAATGTGAAACAAGAACAAATGAGCTGAAAGAAACTGAATTGAGAAATGTGACCATTCATCTCAATAAGCAGTTAACACTGCAGTTATACTGGTGGCAATTTAGACGACTCTGGCTAACAAAGTACAGAAAGAATCAAGTAAAATGCATTATTTTCAATCTACTAGTATCGATATCTTTTTCAAAGTAATCTTCATGCATTCAGATATGATGAACAATCCTACTGTTTTCAACCACTGTCTCTTAATAAATATCTTACGTAATGCTGTTATGCATTGCTAATACATAGATCTGAAATACATTTAAAACAGGAGGTGCTGGAAATAAAAACAGAACAATAAAGCCAAGCAGAGAACAGTTGTTTACATCATCCACTCTTGTTTTATGGCCTATATATAAAAATATACATTTTTGTATATATGCGTGCATATGTGTATGGTTGCAAGAAAGGTTGTAATACAAGAATTAAGAGAAACCCAGAGAAACCACTGCAACGGGATCAGTTTGTTGCAGTTCAGTGTCCTTAGTACAAGGTTTAGGTCACAATTTGTTTTAGATAGAAGGATAAGGAAGTAGAGCTCAGCAAGCTTGCTGAAGAACTCTTGAGCATCCTCTTTACCAGTCACCCCACACACTCCTCTGGAAGGGCCATGACTACTTTATTTTTAAAAAAAAAAAAAAAAAGGAATGAAATGGAGTTTTTCTGTGGCTGAGCAGAACCATTCACCTTCTGAATAGCCCAGATAGTGAGCAAAACAATTTTCAGACACTGCACTTATTGTAATTGTCTTCTCATTTGGCATATTTCTGAATTTTTACAGGATTAAAACTGTATTGATAGCAGAGAAAGAGCAATCCCATCTGCAGGATTTCTACTTCCTCTGTCCCAGCTACCTTCTAGAAGAAACCTGGGCTTCCTCAAGGGGCTGGATGCAAGCTGATGGAGATAAGTGCCTGGCAGAAATTGGGAATATATATTTTAGCTTTCCTGGAAGAAGGGTACTGTCTCTGGAAGGCATCTTAGCCATGAAAACACATCTATGTCTCCCAACACCTGATTGAGTGAAGATTTTTCATCCTGCACAGTCCCTCCCTGTGCTCTTTTCCTACCTGTCCTCCACTCTGCCAGAGTCTCTCCTTTTGGCTGATCGTTGCTCAGTTAACAGGGAAGTGGGAACCTCTTGACTAGCCAGGAAAGAAGGCCATGTGGGCATCTCTTCTGCATGGGTCCACCATGGAGAGAGGAGTTTTGGCTTCCTAAGGGCTTCTGTAACACAGTGACAGACAAAGTCTGGGAAAGTATCATGAGATGGAGGGCCGATGCTGCTTTTTTCCGTCTGAAAGAGAAAAAGCTAATGGGGGATTGCTTTCTTATGCAGATTCTGCTCTTTAACAACCTAAAAGAGGGTTGAAGATGGGACTAGGACTCTCTAGAAAATTAATATATGAAACTATGTAAGAAGTTGGTGCTATAGATAAATGAAAACCTCCAGTTTTAGCATTAGAAGTCTTGGAGCTTAGCATTAATATCTGTACTGGAAATTGCATTAGAAGTCTTTCCAGGAATGGGGAAATTTAATAATACAGTAAAAAATATTTTCCCTTTTATCTAGCACTTGTGACAATAGGCATGGAAGTCTGTGTTTATTATGGGCTTCCCATTGCATGTCAGGCAATGATTTCTTAGAACACACCAGAGGATCTGTAGGGGGCTGGAGCACAGGACATGTGAGAGGAGCTGGCAGGAACCGAGTTTTTTTGACCTAGAGAAGAGAGGGCTTCAGGGAGACCTTGCTGCAGTCTACCTGCTGGGATAGTGTAGGGAAGACAGAGCCAGATTGCTCTCAGAGCTGCACAGTGGAAGGACAAGAGACAACGAGCACTGCATGGGACATGGGAAATTCTGTCTTGGTATAAGAGAAAAAAAATTGCAAAAAGAGGTCAGATATTGGGACAGGTTGCACACAGAAAGGCTGTGGAATCCCCATCCTTTGGGATGGCCCAAATGCTCTGGATTCTCAGTACACAGCCCTGAGCAATTTGCTGTGATGGGACATGCTTTGATCAGGAGGTTGGACAAGACAAGCCCTCATGATACCTTCCAACCTACATGAATCTATAGTTCTCCCACCTCTGGCTATTAGTGACACGAATCATCTAATCATTATTTCTCTACCTATGCCTATAATCTTTAAATAATATGTGATCACTTTTTATTCTTACTGTCTTCTGTTTACAGAGTCTGTTACTTCCATATTACTGACGTTCTAAACTTTTCTAGTGTATTTCAGTTCTTACTATTTCTCTTATGATTTGTTAGCTCCTATTTCCTCCCTTACGGCAGGCTAATCTAACATGTGAAATGCTGTCGACTGGATGTCACCTTGGGGATACCTCACACTGCTGTGTAGAGAGATATAAAATGAATCACTGCCAGTTGAGCTGCTCTCTGGGGCACCATGAGAGCAAATGGATGTTCCCACATAGTCACAGCATTGACTTGTGGAACTAAATATTTGGACACGGCATCAGGAGATCTTTAATAGCTATTGGGCTATTGAACCAGTATTGACCATTTCCATCTCTAATAGCTTTTATGTAATCTCTCCCATGTTTTGCTTTCTCAGATTAGTATGTAACAGCTGATTTCTCTCCCTTCTAGCCTGAAATGAAAGCCAAAGCAGAAAACGCAGTGGTCTATATGAAGTGATCCAACTCTCCAGTTTGCAGGCTATCATTGGGAACATCCTTCTTTGAACTATGACATTTTTTTCAGAACATAGTTAGAAATTTTATCTACCAGATTCCTCTCCATCTTTTTTTCCCTGTATATTCTCCTACAACTTAAATGCTCATGCATTATATTAAGATTCCTAAATATATTTTTCTGTGGGCAAGAAACAATCAAGGGATTTTTTAAATGTCAATAGATATAAATATATCACGTGTGTAGCAATGGCTATGGACATACTAGGAGAAGATACTCTTCTTGCCTTGAGAAGATATGGGACTTTAACAATTGATTCTTTGTTTAGGCAAATATCAATTATTAACCCCCTATACACAAAACTTGAACAAATCTCTGTAAGCAATATCTCATGTGAGCAATTCATTGTGCTGTCAAGATTAAGACTACAGATTTAAGGTTTTATTCTATTACTCTTCCACTACAGACTATTTTCAAATCCATGTCTTCTGTATGATGTCCTCCCTGCTCCTGCACATATGCATAAAAATAATCTGCCTTGGGCATTAAGATGGAAAATTAACTATGAGTGGGTTGAGGAGGAAGATCTCCCAACATCTTCTACCTGAATAAAAAGTTTTGGCCTATTTTGCTACTAACATTTTGCATCTGAAGATATTATTTGAAGGAGCTACAAAAACAGGTATCTCTTAACTCTTTTAAGCTGATTTGAAATTCATATATTAACACTTTAATACAGATACAAATTTAAGCTAAATGCTATACTCAGATGTTTCAAGCTCATTCAAGCAAATGTTCTAAGCTTTGAGGAGCTTAGATGTAGAAGAATATGAACTTACTGTTTTAGTTTTATATAAAAAGAGCTAGTAAAAGAAATTCTGATATTCAAAAATCCAAAATATATAATCTTCTAGAACTGCTATTTGTGAACTATTTGCTATTTGTGCTATTTGTGTAATGCAAGCAATAACTATCAATCAGTTTCGTGTTGTAGTCAGAAACCTCTATTTCCCACTACAGAGGTCAAAAGGAAGCAAAAGTATCCTCTGCTCAACATTTAAAGCTTGATGAAGATTCAGAAGATTCTAATCTTCAAAGAATAGCACCATCATGCATCAATGTCTTTTGCTAATTCAATTAGTAATGACTACAGGCAGAAAGCAGAATGGATGTAGCTCAAAGCAAACAACAGTTCAAATACTGAATATTTTTGGAGGACTCATAATGAAGTATAAAACAACTGTTGTTTTTATATCAACTAATGACTTGCTCATACAAAATTTAAAAAGACTAGTTGCAGTACTTTTTTTCTTTTTGAGCTGCAGCAAGCACTAGCTCGAAGACAACCTTTCCTGCTCTCCCCATTTCTCTTAAAATAGATTGGCCACAGTATTGCAGGGTTTTGGTTAAGCTTATGAAGAAGAAAGCAGTGATCAGAATGTGTGTTATTGACAGGCAGACAGACCTAACAGATATATGTAGTCCTAGAATATAAATTTTAATATTGAAGTTGGCATGATCGTCCTATTTTGTATATTTTAAGGAAATCTGAAACAAGTCATTTTCTTTCAAATGCACCTGATATACCTTCCAAAATTTCTCTGGGCACAACATCTACAACAAGAGCATTCATAGAATCATAGAATCATTATAGTTGGAAAAGACCTTCAAGATCACAAACGCATCAACATCATGTCTACTAAACCATGTCCCTAAGTGTCTCATCTACACGTTTCTCTGCTGGCTCAGCTGGCAATGAGGAAGGAACCTCCTGAATGAAATGCAAAGGCAACATGCAATCAGGAAGAAAGAATATTAGCCATTAAGAAAACACACGTGGGCATGGATAGCCAGGAGAAAGCCCGGATAGAAAGCTGGAGTGGGAGTCCAAGGAAGGACCCTCTGATTGAGGAGACCAACTTCACCCAGCAGTTGAAGACTGCTTTGCATATAAGGAGTTGCTATTGCTCTAACAACCTTCATCCCATCACTGCTTAAGTCTTTGACTCATTTCTTGATGTTAGTGATCTTGCCATTTAACACTGCTTTGCATCCAGGGTCATGATAAACTTTCTGACAAGAACTACAGCAAAATGATTACAATGTGCTGTCAACATGCTTATAACAGTGACATGAGCTACAACAAGCAGCATTTTCAAAAAGGATCTCCCTTTCACTTATCTATGTCTAAAGTGACACTATTTGAAAACACATCCCTTAGTGTTCTTAGTATGGAAATTTTATTGGTAACAGATTTCTTTCTGTTGACACCTTGACTTCCTTTAAGCACTGGCAGTTCTTACTTCTTGTGTCATCGCATTTCAGGTAAACAAAGGATTCAGTTCAAGGCATTTTTCTGAAATTTGACAGCTCTCCCAGATCTCTTTTCTTTGACAATTTTTAAACTAGTAGCCCAGTAATAAAAGGAATCACAAAACAAGGCAGTTCTGACAAACTACCTTTTGGAGAAAAACATTATGAAATTGCATGCTTCTGTTGTAGATGCTTATGAAGCAATTTATAAATGTATCTGCAAACGCAAACACGCTCCATCTAAACAGTGAGACTGAATATCCTTGACTGAGTAAATGAAGTCGCTGCTTTTCCTTGTCTTTTACTTGTTCACATGTGCCACACTTTAGAAAGCAATGTGAATGAAGTACATACTGAAACAAGAATTACAAATGTTTTTCATCTCTGAAATTAAAATACATCAGAAACAGGTAGATGCTCGGAAACACTATAGAGAAAACCAACCAACCAACCAACCAAAAAACAGCCCAACACTTTCTGGTCAGTAGTGGAAATAAGTATTTTTAGCCATTTCAGCTGATGAATGGTATGTCAGTTTCTTTGATATACATTGCTGAAATATGACCAGACTTTAACCTACCAAAGTACTGAAGGTATCTCATCTGTACTTGGCATATACACCCTAGCAACAGTCAAGAAAGGCTTCAATCATCTCTGAAATGTCCAGAGATTGTACAAAAACAGGTAAAGAGTAAAACCCTTACAATGAGGAATGCAAGGTAAAACAGACTAGAGGTTACAGGAAAATAAACCAGGACTCCTTTCTAAATAGAAATTGTGGGTAAAATAACCCAGAAGTTATGACGCAGATACTGCAGGGTACCTGGAGCCACCACAGTGATGCTAAAGCCTCACGAAATAGACACTTCAGTTTTGCTCCAAATGACAAATCTTCTGGACCCATGTCTGTCTGGTCCTCAAAGCCACCTGAGTGACTGAAAGGCAAACACAGTATTTTCCTTGAATACTGATTTACCCTCTGTGAGAGGCCCAGATGTTCAAAATCCTTTACACGGCATTAGAAGAGCAAATCTCAGACACCTAAAAACTCACCAGGATTTTGTGAAATGTCATGGTTTATGTTAAATTCTTTTAAAAGATAGAAGACCTATTTTATGTCAGGACAAAGCCAATGTTGGAATCCGCCCCCCTTTTAAAAAAAAAAAGTTGCTTGCCTCGATGTTTTTGTCTCTCTGTCCACTTACTCCAAAAGGAACAGTTTTCTTCTTGCCGGTGGTTACTGAGATAATTATTACATTAATGTCAAACAAACGGTGAAAGAATCACAGAAATACAGAAAAAACATAGAAGTAAATTGTATCCTATCTCTAGCTGATATCAAATAGCATTTAGGCCGAAGAGCCTTTATTATCGTTTTTTTTTTTTTTTTTTTGTAAGTGCTACTTCTGCCTTGTCATGCTTTGGGCTCCTAGAAAGAAGGCACTGATCCCAAAGCCTGGTTGCTCTATGTGAGCAGCAAGTCTGATTACAATTGATCTTGTGTGAGTGATCAGGATATGCATGCACAACAGCCACTGTCTGCATTGCTTTTACTGAGTTTTCTTGCAGAATTGTTATTAGGAGCAGCAGAAAACCCCTCCATAACAAGAACATTTTGGAGCCAGCATCTGGGCGTCTCCAAAGGACATGCAGCAAACCTCCTTCTGCCTCCCTGGACACTTGGATGCACAAAATTTCTGAACACTGGTATTTATTTTTCTGTGACCATTAAGTTAAGGCCTCTCATTAATTTTCCATTTGTTGTAGCTGATCCGTCAAAACAAAACAGATTATAATGTCTGTAACAACTCTTCTGTATTCTAACGAAATATCATAATTTCATTTTAGAAAAAAAGTCATAGCATTGTTACAGGCAGCAGCAATATCTTCTCTCTGTTGGCTAAGGATAATAATAATCTCCTCTGCTTATGAGGCCCAAAAAAGCACCAGTAACCAAAAGAAAATCTAACATCACTTTGGAGCAAGCAACTGTGAGATATCAGCATTGTAAAGTTTCCTCCTGTATTACTCCCAAGGACCTCAAATATTTTAATTACTACTTTAATTGACCCTAATAAAATCATCCTAAAGGCCAGTACATGGAAGTCATTCTGTGAAGTTTTGTGTTACGAATTCTTATACTCATGAAATTCATTTTATTTCGTTAAAAAACCCTGCAATTTCTTCTCAGAAACAAGCCATTTTAGTAAGCAGTGTGGGAAGTAAAACCATGTTAGCATGTCTGTGATAAATGACTATGAAAAAAGTAAGCAGAAGCTAAAGAGAAGTTGAAGAAAATTTACTGCTGAATATTTGTCACAAACATCTTGCAGCATTTACTCAGACCTCAGCAGCACAACACAATAACGTTCTCCCATCAACACTCCTATAGCAAATATTTTTGGAATGTTGAATTTGCTTTAAGGAGAAGCTTTTTTTTTAAATGATTACACTTTGAGATGTTGGCAGAATTTTAAACTGGGGTACTGCTGATAACTGCTTCTTAACATTGTTTTATTTAAGTAAAGAGAAAACTACAGTAAATCTCAGATTTGAATAGCTTTTCATTTTGGCAGCCTCTGTTCAGCTACGGGTATAAGTCATTACAGACCTCAGGTAGTCACTCCAAAAAATCAAATTCACGAAGAATTTAGTACCGCTACTGATCATTCCTGTACCTCTTTTTCATTGACAGCTCAAAGCTGTTCATCAAGTGACACACAGAGATGGTAAGCAGAAGATTCCCCTTTTTAAAGAAGGACATAATGAACCACAACAGTGGGGAAAAAATACCAACAGAGAAGGGGATCAACCATGACCTCTGCATGGAATAACCTCTTATGAGAAGAAAGCAAATGTTTTGGAATTCCTTTTCCCAGAAATAAGTAAACAGAGAAGGAGTATGACATGGGTCTATAAAATCACAATTGGATCAAGGACTGCCTACGATATCATAACTTACTACTGCTCACAACATGAGAAGTAGGAAGCAAACAGTGACCTTTTTATCAAGTTGCTAAGTCATGTATTTAAGGATGAGAAATATATTTTTTCATGTGAGCTGTATTGTGGAACTTAGTGCCACAGAATGTTTTTGAGGCAACACATATAAATGGCTTTAAACAGAGGCTGGAAAAAATGAGAGCAAAGTTATTGATAGCTTGTAAACACAACAGCACAAAACACAAATCCAGCAGCATTGTCTGACTCGGGTAATCCTCGTATTGGTGTGCCATAGAAACTAAAAAATTATTATCCTAGTGGGGAGGTCTAAATCTTAAAATTCCCCCCAGATATCAGCTACTCATTACTTTCATTAAAAAAAAAAAAAAAAAAGATATGGATAGACCTTAGATCTGACTGAGCAAGGAGGATAGGACATGTTTATATTTAGTTCCAGGCATGTATTGCAGAGACATGGAGAGCTGCGTTGTAAAATGGTGAAGAATTTTCTCTTAATAGGATCCCAAGCACTTCTAGCTTCCCTTGTGACAGAGGCAAGTAAAACAATTTTAGCAGAAAAGACTTTGCTTTTTATTAGGCAATTTGTATTCTTAACCCTTATCTTATCTAAAGATGAAGCAGCAGCTGTACCAGAAAAAGATGTTGTTACTCAAGCCCCCAAGCCAATTACTAGTTCCCCAAGGGTTCGTTCATATAACCAGTTCCTGCTCGGAGAGCACAAATACTAATGCAAATTTATTCTTATACCCCTTTTCATGTAGTAATCACTTGAGAAATGGCAGTGATGATGCATGAGTTTTAAACTACCTTTCAGATCATTCCTTTACCCCATGTTAGGATTTCATTACATTAAAATAAAGCTTTAGTGCTGGAACATTCGTTCCTACTCTATTTTGCTTGTTTCGATCCCATTTCTTCCTGTAAGAATGTCCAAAAAGCATTTTTTTAAGTCTAAACAGCATAAGCCAGCTACCTAGTGAAGAAGGCAGCTTTCAGCCAAGTGGGAGACTTGCACTATAGAATGAAAGAAACAAAGCTTTGTCTGGTGCAAAACAGCTACATCAGAAAAATGATGAAAAATGTCCTGGAACCTTCATGAAGTGTGCCTGATCACGTTATGTTGTTACAAATACCTTCTTGTACCTGTGGAACACAGAGAAGTTTGCAGAAATGTGTTAGAATGGCATCAATAAAGCTCTTTGGTGTCCAGATCTTTTCCTTGATGAGAAAGGTTTGGAATTCTGTTGAGATTCCATCAGAATCAGAATTTCAACCCAAAGAATGGGGCTTCAGAGTACCATCAAAGCTGTGCAAGCATGAATACTACAGGACCAAGAGGATCTCCAGCACACTGCACATGACAGCAAGAGTCATGATGGTACTGGCAAAATATGATCTTGTCACACCCTCATTTACAAAATACCCCTTGTCACTTCCCCATTGCTTTTTCAGGTATATAATGTTACATATCTTGAATGAAGTTTGCAAAGAAAGACAATCTTCAGCTTATTCACAAGGTTCTTGTACCACTCTATTTTTTTGGGAGTTTAGTCAGTGTCTTCAAAACTTCAGTAATTTACATATGTGCAAAAAAACAACCAAACAAACAAATACACACCTAATTTTGGAGGCACAACCAGCTCTCACATCACTCAACACCACTTGATTGCAAAATGACCTTATCTATATACACAGCTGAGACACAAGCTGAATTAGGCCTCTCATTTGAGTCTAGAAGATATAGCCACAGCCTTTCTGCAAGATGTTAGCTCATCAAAGATGGAAACAGAAAGGCAGGGCGAACAGTTCAGTAAAGATGTCAACTAAAACAAACTTAAAAGCACGGGGCACTAATCTTAAAGGACCATAGTGTGATAAGCCTCCAACTTCTGCATATCTTAATAGTATTACAGTTAAAACACCACTTGAAACAGAAGTGAACTTTTACAAGCCAAGCATGCACATTTTCATTGTTTTAACAGGCAATTGCGCCTTTCTTTTTAAGTGCAGTTTCATTTGGTCCTTTATAAAAATTAGAGCTAAGCCAGGGAGCATAACAGAATTTAGCAATATTGCTGAATGCATCTACTACAAAGTGAATGCCTGGTGAGACTGCAAAATAAAATGCAGTAATAGTTGCCACCTGGTCCTTGACATTAAATATATTAAAATAAGGCTGACGGTGAGCAACATTTTTCCAGTTTTCAAAATCTAAGTAAATTTCCCAATCAACATGAATTAACATGAATAACTCAGATTTCTTTTCAATATATCCTTTTATTCATTTCATACACAAGCATAAAGATGGCTTCAGGTAAGGACTGACTCTGCAAAACAGTACTAGATATATTTTTCACTTGGCTTTTGCTGTCAAAGACACTAACAGTTTTATTGAGTAGCTAACAGTTGTATTCCATTTTTGCTGAAGAGGGGCACTATTTGGACTAATTTTGACTTACGCATATCCAGCACAAAAACATCTGAATGGGAGTTTTGTTAAAGAAAAGCTGAAAAGAAACTGGATAAAATAACACGCAAGACCACAAACAGGATCCAGTGGGTGGAAGTCAGGCTGTCACAAAGGACCTTACAGTTTCCTCCAGACAATTTTTTACCTAGTTCATAAAAAATAGTATCACAAAAAATTGCAGCAGGAAATGAATTAAATGTGAAGACTTCAGCAGGAAAAGCATCCTGGCACCCTTCAATAGCAGGAAGATCATTCCAAATAACTATTGCTACTAAAGAAGATGCAGGATATGTTAGAGGATAACACTGAGAAAAGGAGAAAATGGAAATGTGTATGTGAACAGGCACAAAAGTCAACATGGAGTCTGAGCAAAAAGGACCGACAAATTGATAAATGAAGGTGACAATGAGAAGGAGAAAGATAGGAAGCAAAAAAAATATCCTTATGAAGAAAGATGACTGGGGAGAGAGGGGGAAAAAAGGCACAACACAATGGTTCTAGATTTATACATGTTCTTCCAGCTGCCCACGTTCCTCGTATTAAACACATAAAGTAGTGTATGTATTGAGTGAACCCAACATGCATGATGACTAAGCTTGATCAGAGCTGCCCATCATTACTCACACACTGAAGTGACCCGAAAGGAAAGTTCAGAGCCACAAGAGTTGCATTCCTTTGCTGTACACCACTGGCAGTGGGGAAGGAGAGCATCATCTCAACAGCAGGCAATTTAGGAAGACAGAAGAAAAACTATTGAAAAGATGTATTACTTACCACATAAATAGTTAAAAGCTTAGCTTGACTACTAGCTGTCTATTCATCTGTCTGCCACCAACTTCCAGTTTTGGATTAGTGCTATGTGATGACTATTACAGTTAGTTACAGTTAGCACAAGAACGCAAACACTGAATATCCGAGATGATTTTAATGTTACCTATTATTTAGTCTGTGCTCTTCTAAAATCTGCACACCTATGCTTAATTTCCTTCTACCCTTCTATTTTTTTAATGATATTTGGTTCATTTTGATAATACTCACCCATCAAAAGTTCCACAGGAACTTAAGGAAAAATTTCTAAACAGTGAGGGTGACAGAGCACTGGAACAGGCTGCCCAGAGAGGCTGTGGAGTCTCCTTCTCTGGAGATATTCAAAACCCGCTTGGACGCAGTCCTGTGCCACGTGCTCTAGGTGACCCTGTGTGTGCAGGGGGGTTGAACTAGATGACCTCTAGAGGTCCCTTCCAACCTTAAGCATTCTATGATTCTATGATTCTACTCACCTATGCAAGAAATATTGTCTGAGATAGCAGAGAATATATAGGAAAACAAACAAACTCCACTAAAGTAAACACAACCACATTAAATCAAAGCCAAGAATGCCAAATCTTAAAAGGCTCTCACAAACTAAGAGAAAAGAGACATTACATTTGTGATGTGAAACATGAGAATAAACTGCACACCTAGCTGGAGCAATGCACTAAAAACAGACTATAAAGTGTCATTAAAATGTTTCTCTTTTTCTCAAAAGAGATCAAATGCTGTAAGTCCTCAACCACAGAAGCCTTGATTCATCCTCCCTAACTTCAGGCACTTATCTAAAACACATTACTAATAAGGCACTTTTCCTTGTCTTCCTTATAATCAATGCTGAGAGACTGGCACCTCCAGAGTGAAATTCAGCCCAATTGAAGACTTGAATCATCCTCTGATGGCACCTGTTTCTTTTCATTGTCTTGGATGACTAAGCTTCTAAGTTAGATGTCTCAATTAGGTGCTTAAAGTTTAGTAGGGTGATTCTAGGCCATAAGAGATCACAGAAAAAATTTCCACTGTTTCATGTAGCAAGATATTATTCTTCTCACGTGGTCTGTGTTTCTAGAAAAACATAAGCCCTATATTCCTGCAAAGATGTTTGTACCTCCTTTTCCCAAGCAGATACAAACATATTTTTTAAGTCATGATGAGGCTGCAGATAAATAATTTCTGTTCTTCCACACAGGAAATTAATGAGTCCAGTATAAGACTATGCTCATGAATGTTCCCAGTGATAATTCAGTTAATTGCAAAGGTAAGAGTTTTCATTTTTGCTTGTCGGAGTTTTCAATTCTGAATAAAATACCTGCTTAATTTCCCTCAAAGGATAGCTCTCATGGTATGGGACTGAATTAAAGGTATTGTCTTTCACATTATCCCGGCAATTATTTTCATCCTGCATTTCCAGAGTGGACAATTTTCTTCCTTTCAAAAACAGTTCAGATGCTCCAGGAGATGCAATCAGATGCACATTCCACTGGAAATGTAGTATGTTAGATGCATGGGTGTTTTGATTACAAAACTACTAACTTTAATGTGCAATTTATCTGAAGTCTACGGTAGAGAGAAGTACTACCATGTCTTTTGCATTTTGGATACAGAATACAAGTGGACTGAAAATTGTTTTAGGAAAAGACTTGAAACGATGCAGGTACTTCAGTTTATACAAGAGAAAACCAGAGAAGATGCAACTTCTTCTCTAAGCCATACAGAAAAGAAAAGAAAAAATAAGTACCTAATCCACAAATTCCACCACTGATTTTTCTATTCTTGCATCCAGCCTGTTCTGGGCTCTTCCAAACATTTGGAGGGAGTGTTGAAAACAAATCCTTGGCTCCTCTTGTCCAAAAAGAAAATCGAAGTCTGCTCTCAAATCTTCTGAAGGACCCAAAAATAGACTTCTTTCTTGCTGAAGAACTGGACAAGCTTTGGTTTCTTTATCACACAGATATTCTTTGACTACTTGGTCTTTCCAGAGTTTACTGTAGCGTGTTTCATCATACTGGAAAATATCTACAAAGACCTCAGGCCTATAGACTTCAAGGTTCAGACCAAATGCACAACCGAATACAAAAAGGTAAAACTTTTTGAACTTGAATAATAATAGTAATAAATCTCAAACTCTTAAACTGTGTTTTAACTGACTTCCTAAATATTCGCCCTCAGATGTTACTGAGTTATAGTAATTATACATTTTCTTCATTTGAGTGATTCTTCAGACCTTTAGAAGTCTAACTTTGGCAAATTATGATGCTGAAGCACAATCTTTATGCACAATATTTCTTGGAGCACTACATGCACCTGCTTAATGGGATAAGCTTATACATAACTTCAGGAGCAATATATGATAGCTGAAATGTTTCCAATACCTTTACAGTCTACTCCAAAATAAAGCTCACACAAGCTACATGCATTTGTTCTGACAAGCCGAGCTGACTTTTTTGCAGTAATGTCCTAACATAGTGAAGGCTGTGTCCCAGCAGAACCAGATGACACTAACAGCCTAATTTCAAAACCCTATAGTTTAATTTATGCCTGGTTACCACATATTATGTAATTAATGCAATATAATCAAAGTGATACTTCCTGGAAAGAACCAGTTCAGTTTTACATGCAAACTGGTTTGTGATCTTTAGCAAAGAAAGGCCCTTCCTGGAGGAAGTAATGCAGATGAAGATGCCTGGATTTCACAGAATCAAGAAATACTTTTCTTTCATGGATTTTGCTCTACAGCAATGAATGAGCCTCTTTTACACATACTCAGTCATAGGTGCACGATACAACAACCGCTCTCACCCTTTCCTCAGTATAGTTTTACCTAGTTTTTTACCTAGTCCATAGTTTGGGCTATACCCTCTGGTATAGTTTCCCCTGGTTTCTCCTCAATATGACATCCCTGCTGACAGATGGGTCATTGAGTCCAAACACCAGGTGACTCTGGATCCAAGTCTCCACCAGATGTATGTGGCTTACTCCCTGTTACAGCCAGGCAGAGCAGTATCAGACATAGCCTGCCAAGGTCACAAGGCTTTGGTCAATACCAGCATGCACAGCCACAGGTGAGCTCCTGCTCCATGGGCAGCAACTTGGAGATGTCTATGGAGTTTCACTTCTCAGTCTAGACTTGCCAATCATGGGGTCAGTGGAAGATATATCCCCAGATTACAGCAACCCCCACTGTGTGGTGGCACCAGCTGTGAGGATGCACCAAGATTTGTTAGCTCTTAGGGAGCACCCCAGAGCAAACCCCTCTTCTACAGGCTGCACCATCCGATGTCTCACTTGCCTGTATGGTGCCTCTCGCTATACTCTTAAGACTTAGAATTGGTAGAAACAATTGAAAAAATATGTTGCAGGTGAACATACTACAGGGTGCACTCTGGTACTTCGACTAATACCTCTTCAAGCTGCCTTAAATGTCTGCTTGTTCTTACGAGGCACAAAGGGCTAGGATCTCCCCAGTGCTGAGAAACCCTATTCAGTTCTGAATCCTTTAGAGACTACTGATGTGATGATGAGAGTGATGAAGACTTTTCTGCCTATCTGTTCTGCTGATTCGTTGACTTCGTCAGTTCACCAGCAGCTGTACTGACACTAAGTTCTTGGCAAAGTGGTCCGATTTTGCTACTCCCTGTATGTTTATCTTAAACACCGCTTTTCCTACTGCTGTTCTATGCTATAGGGCTTCTGTGTGATTTTCAGCATCCATCTGCAATCATTAGGCATACACCTAAAGGTGACCCAGGGGAGTTCTGTTAACACATACACACGCCAACCACCTGGTCTTTCAAGCATCAGATACTGGAACACAAAATAGGACAATTTGGCATGTATTTCACAAACCTGCGCACCACTGAAGAGAGGAAAAATATACATGCCAGAGCTCACTCCAAGGCTCATCGTCTGCCAGCTGGGCTTGTAAACAGATTACAGACTTCTTGAATAAGGAGTGTTGAGAAAATCTGTGAACCAAATGTCCAAATAACCTGAGGCTTAGTTTGACCAATGACCAAAGATAAGTCTGAAACTCTGTTTTCAGCTGAAAAATGATATTAAACTATTTTCCTGTGGCTTTAGCCACCTGTGAGTCTAGAAAAAAAAAAAACTCCTGTTAGTGCTGATGACTGAGATGGAGTAAGGTTAGATTTGTTTATGTTGTTGTTTAATAAACAGATGAGGAAAACAGTTGGTGAACTAGCTGCATCATGAAAAAACAAGCTGTGACAATCTTTGCTGAATTAATCAGTCACTAATCAACTGTTGAAGTCAGACTGCAGAGAACCTGCTTCTGTGTCTATGCACTACCAGTGAAATCCATTTTCTGAGGACTCTTTTATTGTTTCCTTCATTCCTTACTATCTTCTGAAATAAGATATGCTCCTGAAACCTTGTTCCATGAAAGCAACAGTCCTGATGAAGGATTACACCTTAACCCTAGTTGTCTAGATAAAAGGAAATACTTTATATTCCATTTTCACAGAAAAAGAAAACCCTAAACAGTGTGAAGTCAAAGTATGAAGTGAAAAGAATGGCAAGTAAAAATACGCATGAAACTTAGGTCTTGTAATCAAGCAGACCCTGAGTTGTTCCACTTGATATCAGAGGCAGCAAAAATGATCTGATGAGCAATAGGGATTATTCTCTGCTTTATGCATCTCGAGAAGGGAAAGGCAAAGACAGATTCAACACACATGCTACCCTAGAAGAACTGGCTGGCGAAAACATTCAAAATTTCACTGCACCTTCACGGGTATCCACATAGATGGGTCCTGTACAGAAGAACATTATCCATCCTTCAAGAAAAGTCCTCATTTTGGCAAGCTGAGCCTTAGGCTTGTGAAACTGGGTTGTTTTTAGTTTCCAAACTAAAATCCTAGTAAGAGAAATTTTATTTCTTCTTGGAGCTGTAGGTGCTGCAATTTCCCACTGTCACATCAAGTACTCCTTCCTGTGACCTGGAATCAGACTAAGGTAACAATTATATGCCACAGTGACTCATTTTTCTGAGTGCTGGATGCCAGACAATAGTGAACCTAGTGCTCATTAAAGAAACATGTATTTCATGCCTCAGAAAAATACTGAATGGCTTAGCTATACCTCGAGACACGAGTGAACACTGTTTTCCTTCCTTTGCTGCCTTTTAGCAGGGAGACAATTCTGTAATATCTAACATTCCACTGTATGTTTTTTTTTATTTATTTTTTACTAAAAATCTTTGTTCTCCATGATTGTACAACCTCCTGAAGGTTGTATTTTGCACAGAAGAGGTTTTAAGACAAAATAAAAATTAGATATGTATCCTTTTAGATTTATTCATATACATACATATATAAAAGAAATAAAGTACATATAAGTATGTACTTTCTATAAGAAATAAGGTGTGCATACACACATTGTTTCTGAGTTTTAGAAATAATAGAAAGCTTTTCTAAGAAGCAATAGATTCAGAAACATGCTCTCTGACAGGAGGAAGCAAGATAAAAACAGCTACATAAGGATCAGAAGATAAGGAGATTCCACATAATGCAAGAGAGCAGCTAGCTTTTGTGCTTACAGCCGCTTTACCTGTCGTAATAACAACCTCCACAGGGGACTAGCTCATCCTCTTGAAAAGAAGCCCCTGCTCTGAAAAGTCAGGTTAACTCTAAACAAACAGCACAGCTGGGCTTTGAATTCTAGCCCCACTTCCTAGACAGATAATACCTGATAAGAAAACCAAAAATCTGTGTAAAAGACTGGAAAAGTCTCAGGTTCCCAGAAATAAGGAAATTACTTTGGATGACATATCATGTTGTCATCATATTACCATCAATGATAAAATCAAGACAAAGTGGAGGTTACAGTGTCTACTCTTTGCATGTGCCCAGCATACTTATGTGTTTTTCTTTTTGATTATTACAGCGCCTATACAGAGGCAGATCAATGTGACTATCTTGTCCCTGTCTAAAATACAGTTAGTCTTCCCAAGAAGATTACCAGAACTTTAAGCAAATGAAACATGGGCATTCTTACCAGAAAAAGGTACTCCAAGTTAATCCTTTGGCTATTTTCATCAATTTGCATTCATTTCTTTTTCTTTTTTTTCCTGTGTTGCCATTCAGATTTTGTGATGTCACCAGCAGAAGATTGATGCTGTTCAGATCCAATAATGCTAATTTCTTTGAACAAACAGAGACCAGCACACTTGGATCAGAGACCAATTTGTTCTTTTGCTGCTAAACAGAAGCGCACACAAGAGATCCACCATTCCAGATTCTCTCACATTAATCCTCAAGGTCAAATGAGAGGAAATGGGGAGTTTTGTTTAATTACTGCTCAGCATCTCCGGCATTATGCAGAAGTGCTGAGTTGTAAATGACAGCTGATTTGGTGGTGTTTGCATATGAGCAAAAAACTATTCTGGGAAATCAGATTATGAATATTATTGATCCCAAGGTCCCCAGGATGTCTCAGTGTTAGGAGCAGAGCTCAGTGAACTGAATTTGATGTGCAATATTTTCTGTTCTATCTTGGCCCAGCAGATGAGCGCTCTCCCTATTTACTAATAATTGCCAATATCTGCAGCACCCTTTCCTGGAGGTGGTGTAAGTATTTTCCTCTAAGGCAACATACATGTGTTTTCTCAGAAAGGAAAGAACAATAATGCATGCAAATTTAGGAACAAGTGTAAATGTCAATCACATAAGAATCTGGCAGACAGATAGTTTTACACCCTGGAAACTTTTAATGATACAAGGAAAGAGGAGGCCTTCTACTGTCAGCAGACTGTCCAGAGTGTCTAATTTTAAAAATCACATTATCCCTAGTTTCTCTCTACAACAGTGTTCAGTATAGCCACATATATCCACATATCATACATCCACAACAGTATATTTCAACAGTTCAGTGGAGATTCAGTCTGTAAATATCACACACACTCACAGAGACATGCTAAGACCAAAATGAACATTAAGACCAAAGATGAGTCCAAGTTTAGCTATCTTGTCTTGTTGCTGTTTTTCAAGAAATATGCTGGCGGTATGATCAGAAAACAAAAAACAAAACTCACAAAATTAAAGAAGAGAGTATTTATTCTCTGCAAACTGTGAACTAAGTGTTTCCCAGCTCCTTTTTAGAACATAATTTTTAGAACATAGCACCTTTTTAGAAAGAGGTACGGGTACCTCTTTCCTTTTCTTAAGGACAGCCAAAGAAAATTTTATTTCGAGCAGGACATGAAAAATGAGGGAAGGAAAGTTATTTAACAAGTCTAGTCCAAAGAAAGGCCAGAAATACTGCTATAGAGTTGAATTACTCCTGGATATTTCATGGGTATTTCATTGCTCACTGCAGACTGTAACACCCCTCCTCTCCCCCAGACTAATTATTTTCTAAATTATTTTTAATGTAAGATGGATTATTCATGGATGGTGGGGAAGATGTAGAACTACTCTCAGATTTGTGAAGAAAGTGAGATTTCAATCTAATACTTGCAGGTATATAAAGGTAGTTATGAGTACCCAAAACAAACAGTAATGTGTAATCTTAATGCTCATAGTAATTTAACTGCTTTCTCTTTTTACATGCTGGAAAGGCATTTCAAATACTTTTAATTAGCTATTAAAAGGTATTTGAAAATTACCTTTTAGTAGAAGAGCTGAAACTTTGAGAAAATATCTTCAGAAAGTGTTACCTTAAATTTTCATCCAAAAATGGTTGTTCAATCAGTTCTACGCATGGAATTCTCCACTTAGACATAAAATATTCTCATCTTATTAATTATAATAGGATTGTGTTCATTTATCAAAAATAGAGTAAAAAGTAAAGAGAAAATATTTGAGACATTGATAAACAGTCCACCCCTGAGAGATTAGTAATAACACATTTTCTCTGTTCTGTGCATGCACTGCATTCAAGCATCCACAGATGCTTAGTCTAAGCATGTAGCTAAACAGAAATCTTTACCCCCGATATAATTGATTATCACAGAAATGTTGGCAATGTCTATCTCACCAGCCTCAAATAATTTTTCAGTAGAATCGCGTTTGCGCTCTGGGTAATCCATGGCCCAGAGCTTCAGCTGTCTGTAATGCGTGGCCCACTTCAATATGACACAGCTGTGTGGCCTTGGCTCAACTTTACTGAAAATACCATTGTGGAGCGGTGAGAGAGGATATAGACTAAATGCGCGAAGATGAGAAAAATAAAAATAAAGACAGAAGTAAAAATGTTGAAATGGTAGTAGCAACTCAGAGACTCAGAAAAATACTGATATGAAAAGCTATAAAACTGTGAGAAGAAAAGCAGACAGACAAAAGATGACAACACAGAAAGCTCAAGGTATAGCTTATTTGAAAGACCAATGAAGACCTGGTGCTTGCCCATCCAAATAACAGCTACTGGCCTGCAGAGATGCATCAGATCAGATCTGACACATCAGGTTTGAGATGGCAAGCACACTAATAATACTTACAGTTATATATATAATACTTATAATTATTAGTGTAGATATCCCTAGCTGCCTGATGGGTGCAGTTAGCCAATAAATAATTGCTGTGTACTTATGAACTATGTATAATCCTACTAACAGAGCCTCTGCACATGCTCAAAGACCCTATAGATGGAGGGTTACATTTGCATGAGAACAACTTGAATGTTCAATGAATATAGGTAGTGACATACTAGAAAAAGGACATTGTTTTCCAGAAGAAGAAACCTGTTTTATGTGTAAGCAAATAGTGTCAACGTGGTAGCATTAATGTTGTATGTAACGCACATACCAGTTTCATACTCTAAATCTCCAAGCACTTTATTTTTTTTAAGGCTGCATGTAAATACACAAGATCAATGAGCTGTAAGAATTTAATTTAATCTAAATTTTATAAGGAATCCTACAGTGTTACAGAGAAACAAAAATAGGACCCTCCCAGACCCCCAAATGCCACCAGGTATGACTAGATCTCAGCTTACACAAAGCTAAAATCCTACTGAGTATATTGTTGGAACCTGTAAACAGACACAACGATCCCGGTTCAGGGAAGTTCATATCAGCTTCCCACTCAGACAAGAATTCAATAAGGCGTAAATGGATTCAGTCAAATCTATCTTTCCAAACCTTGCCTCATAGTCTTGGATCTACGAGGCTGACCCATCACTATGCAGACACCAAAGGAGGGTCTAGGCATCACAGATACTCTAACTCCTCTAGAGATGATCATGTCGTCCAGGCAGACTGGCAGAGAAAGACCAGCAATACTACCCCACACAAAAAGGTAGACCTCTATATCCATTCTTTACAAGCCTTGCTCACAATCTAAGGGTATTGGAAAGTTGAGTAAGAAACAAACAGAAGATAGCTTTTCCAGAGACATTAAAAAAAACCTCCCAAAGGAATTAGAATTACTAAAATAACATACCTGGAAATTTGGCAGATTACTCAACCTTGCAGGAAAGGCTAATCAGCTGTCAGGAATTGGTTCTGTCAGAAGAATCAACTGAACAATCCCACAACTCCTCACTTTTGCCTTTTTTTTTTTAAAAAAAAAAAAGTATTTAATAATTTTACTGGGGTGCATCCAGGGCATATCTCTATATTCTGTAGTCATAGCACTGTTGAACTGAAACAAAGAATGAAAGTAAATTCTCTTCCACTAGCCTGAAATAAAAATGTGAAGTGCTTCAGCCTTTTGCTTTCCAGACCCACCCAAACATTTCAAAATTTCTGAGACCAAGTATGTCCCCTAGCTCTTTGGGGGTCAAGATATCTCAGGTTCCTCTTTGTAGCAATGAAACAAAAGGAATAATCAAAATGACATTCCCAAAGAATACTTTTATATCTGTATCTTGATGCAAGCTCACCATCCACAATTTTCCAAACAGTTCTACTTGTGATTTCTATTTATTTGTGTTTCGGGACTCAGACCAAGATGATAAACTCATCTCATACCATCAGATTAAATAACTATCAAATGTTAACAATTGCCTTAGTCTCAATTCCAATCAGTGTCCCTCAAGTGAGGTGTCTAATGTCCAGTATATACTTCTCTCTGTTGCGCTCAGACTGGAAACCATAAAAGAAGGAACTTTTTTGTTGCTTTTTGTTTGTTTTTGTTTTGTTTTTAATTCAGACTTAGTGCTGAAGCTTACAAGAATTGATTTTGCATAGCAAACTACCAGGTGATCACAGGCAACTTACATGATAGATCAATAACAAAAAAGTGCCCCAGTATCTTATTCTTCCCTTCTTCCACTCCAGCTTCCATTCCTCAGTATTCTCAGGGTGCCTCTGCCACCTACTCCAGTTTTTGAAGAAATCAGTTCTGTACACGGTTTTCAGGGTTTTGACTGTCATGTTGATGGACAAGGGTTTTCTTTCTTGTTTTGCTACTGTTGTACAAAAAGCTGCCCATATTGTTGTTCACTGCTGAACTTCAAAAACCACCATGAGATTCACAGACACCATGTGGGTGGGCCATTGTTAGCAACTGTTTTCAGTTAGAATACGGTGTGCCTGGTATCATCATCTAGGGTCTAAGTGATGGGAGGAAAGTGCTCCATTTCAGTGAAACAAAATCTTTATTTCTATTTATGCTTTTATTTAAGAAACAGAAACAAGCAAACAAACAGCAAGATATATGGAAAAATCTGATACTAGTAGTAATCCTAAGAGTCCTATGATTATCATTACTCTTTTGTAACAGGAACTAAGATGTTGAATTCTTAACTCTAGATTAATCATGTCAGCAGTATTAGTCCATCACTGAAGGTTGGTTTTATGACTTGAACACTAAGACTTTTCTTCCTACTGAATGATTATGCCAGCTAAACACCTTCTTTTCTTGGGGGAGTGTGGGGCGCATAATTTTATGAACAGGTATAACCATTACACAGTTCTAACAAAGTTTCTCTGACAGTTATCAATCCACAGTGACTGCACAGGGCCTAGACAGAGCCCTGGACCACGCTTGGCCTGTGGGCTCTTAGTTTTCCCTTTGATCCAAGCAAGGTGTCACTCTGGATGACCTTCATATCCTCCCTAGCACTCTGCCTGGGTTTAAGGGTTGTCTGCTGGAAATTAAGTTTGGCAATGCAACTTCTCTTGGTCCTCAGAACAGTCACCTATCTCCTTCTCTTCCAAAATTCCCAAGGACATAAAACACAACTAGTCTCTAGTGCCAGTTGTAAATATCCTAGTTTCTCTTCTCAGACACAATCTTTGAAGGCGACAAGCATCTGGACTAAGAAGACTTGAAAGAAAGAAAGAAAAAAGTCATTTTGTGATACATAATCCATTTCCATGAATTAGGTGCCTCATCATTCCCAAGAACACTAAGCCTTGGTGAGGTTTCTTTAAGTCAGAGTCTGCTTGGGCAGGTTCTCTAAGGAAAGAAAAGGAAGTTTAATGACTATATGTAAGCTTGCTACTATAGAGTGGAGAAGTTGTTTTTATAAGACCAAACATAACCATTTTGTTTTTTTCCATATTCAGGCCTTTGAATGCACCACATAGGCATGCAGAGTAGAGGAATGCTGGCACTCTGTTGTATTGTCCATGCTCAGGGCCTCTCCCATCACTCATACACTATATTCCCTCTGTTTTTTCCTCCTGTATATTTTACTTAGTGCCTCTCCCCTTCCCTCTACATACCTCAGTGGCCATTTTTTCAACACAGGAGCAGCTGATGCTCCCAATCTGCTGAGAGAAGAAGAGCTATATTACTTTCAGAAATTCCTGAATCTCCAAAACTTTAAGGTCTATTTTACTTTTCAAAGCCTGATAAGTTAACATAATATTGCAATTTTGATGGTAAAAGGGCAGGGAAATATTTAAAAGAAATAAACATCTTCACTTTTCAAAAAATGTATTATGATCATTTTCCACTTATGTTAAACTGACTTTTGCTCATGCAAAGTTATATTTTGAGCCTAAATTATCAGAAAATTTTCTTTGAAAAGCAAATACAAAACTGTATCATACCTGACCATTTAACAGTTGACATAATATCTAATCCATCATTGACTTCTTTTTCCATTGAGTACAAACTGAGGACAGATGAAGTTTTTCACAGGGCATTAAGAAGCTACAATCGAGGTTTTTAAAACTGCTTCAGTCATGTCTACTTTATAAGTCTCCGTTCATGAGCTGCTGCTTATCTATCAGACATATATATACATATATACACACATATATATATTATAATATATATAATTAATATGAAGACTATGTCTGTTTCTGGAAAAAAAAATCACCTTCTATTATCTTCTATTATAAACCTCCAGGGCTTGGCTGAAAATTTAAGGCTTCTGAGATATTGTCAGATCAAAATCTTCTCATCTAATGCATAAAAATATTCTTTTTTTTCTTTTTTTTTTCCTTCTTTAACTTGGATGACTGTTTGAGCTGTCAGAATGGATATAAAAGTTATATCATGGATTAGGTTACATTCTATTTGTATTCCTAGTGAAGAATGGAGTGGACCAATTTGTTTAAATTGAGACATCATAACTTGACACTTTTTTTACCCGAAGAAATGGAAAAATAACTAAAAACCATCCTATTCTGAGATAGATCAAAAGCTGCTAAATAAAATTAGTACACCTGGTTGCTCTGCATACCCATCATACAGATTTATGGAGCCATAAATTCTTGTGGCATCATCACACTTCAATCACCAGGGTGGCAAAAATGTTTACCAGAAACTATAAATGAGAAAAACAGATGGAAGATATTATGTTGGCTTCTGCATGCCATGGTGGGGAACATGAGAACAGAACAGTTAGGAAAATGATTTTACTTGAGGCTACTAACAGACTGGTATATACTGGGTTTTTTTTTGCATATGAATGTTTCTAGGTATAGAAAACACCTGCCATAGTTTCAAATGCTTTTAAGACTATTTCTTCTAAGATGTCTACATAGGCAACTTTTTTGGTATGCATTAATTCACGTCCCTCAGTCAGTGCTGTCTAGTACCTCACCATTTTAGGTGTTCAGGGAGGAACTATTTGTTACAATAGCAGTGACAATGTGCCAAGATGCAGAATTTCAAGATACTAAGTCAAGATAGCTTTTACATTCATATTCACCTGCCTGAAAAAGCACCATGTTTAAAAACTGCTGAGCACCTGCAATTCCCTTCTAAAGTTTCAACTAAATAGACAGTATTAACTGTTATCTGTGGAGAAGGTATTCTCAGCAGGAACATATTGCTGAATCACATCACCCAAGTATAACTACTCCTGACACAGCAGTGACAGGAGAACGCAAGACAGTATGTGATATATTACAACACAACACAATATTCAACATACAGCGGACAGCAATCCTAGTTAATTTATTTTGATGGATCTCTACCCATGCAACAAAGGTCAGAACTCGCACAATAACTAGCTGAAGTATAAGAAAACTCCTAAAAGTGAGAACATAAAATGAAAAGTGTACTTGCTGAACTTAGCCATAATTTGTCCCTTTCAATTCTTCCATGTTTGCATGCATCTGAATTCACACATGGCATACAATATGATCCAGCAACGCAAGCAGAAATGACTACAGAGCACCTCTGTCCTTAAAAATTCAAAAAAAACACTGGCCATGACGATTTTTATAAGTCATTTAAAACTAGCAGTTGCATAGATTCTCCTCTATATATGCCACAATCTTACAATATTGGGGATACATGGAAGGATTTTTGCATGCATCTATTTTGCTGAAGGCTAGTTTTTCCCTCTTCCATTTCCACTCCAAATCTGGAAAGCTCTTAAAATTACCCGTGAAAGAATGAACTATGCTCCAGTAAGATTATTTTTTTATGCATTACAAACTTAAGCTCTTTGAAACCATAGGATAAAAAGCTCAGCCTGATAGCAGACTTCCACACACAAGACTGACTGATAGTTGTAGCCAACACCTTAAGGGCTCCTCAGACCTTTCCTCTGCTCCTGCCCAATGCATTCAATGTACATTTAAAAGTTACCTCTCCTTTCTACCCCTTCAGATTTTCTTAGGTCATGAAAACTACAAGATGACCTGACAAGCTACATACCTACTTTCAGTAACCCTTAAGTTAAACTTGGGTGCTCTGTGTGATGACCTCCAACTACGCTTCACGTTGACGTCTCTCACTATTTTTCTATTTTTGATATCAGAGACCACTGGAAAACTGACTTACTGTCCCTTTGGGTATTTATTGTTGCAGAACTCTGGGTGAAGCATAGACATAACAAAACTTTATAAACGTCTTTTAAGAAAATATGAGATCTTACCAGGTCTATGGTGTGCATAGGTCGTAAATGAAAATGCACAGACAAATAAGGGAGGTTTTTAACATGAATATGAACTCTGGCTATGGCATTTAAAGCATTCTAGTATTTTAGTGTGATAATTTAATATTAATTCAAGCTGTACTTTTAGAAATTGGCAACATTATTGTAATTATTGCTATTGGAAATTGAGGTAATTTTTAATTTTAAAACAATTTAAACTTCAAAGAGAGTTCAATAAAAGTGATTCTAGACCTAGGAGTATTAATTTTGTCATTTCAAACTGAATCTTATTTTTCAAGAGCAGACAATGTTTTAGAGAAGAAAGTAGGTGAATTGGACAGGACATACATGCTACAGGCCTTGGGGAAAATAAAATCTAAGGCCTCCCTTAGCTCACAGTGCAGACCAATCCGAACTGTTATCACTGGACTGTGAAGAAATGCTTTATGAAGTAAAGTAGTAATACTTGATGAAATGAAGCACTTGAAATACTTTATGAAAGGGCAGATGTGAAAGTATTGCATTCTTATAAACAAATATTGTTAGCTGTTTCTCCAGTGCAAGAGGATTGAGCAGTTGCACATATATATAATAAATAAGCGTATACATGTATTGTATGTGCATGGTTATTTAATGACACAAATTTAGATCTTAAGTCATGGGGGAGGGCTACAGGTTGAGAAATTAGTAGTAGTGAAATGCAGGCCTTCCAAACGCAGGACTTCTGTAATTTGTAATTATATACAATGGATACTGTTCTGTGCATTTCTTTTAGTAATTCAGGATAAATTCAGCCTGCTACAATGGAGATGATTGTTCCAAAACTGTCAACATGCATTAAAGCATTTCTGAAGCAATGGTACACTTCATAATGCTAACTTGACTATACAAATACCTCATCACTAATAAAACAAAACAACATTATTAAAGGTTTACCAAATAGCTGAAAAAATATTACCTGCCTTTTGAATGCAAAATAAATAAATAAGTAAAAACAAGCAAAAATCACTTAGGATTTTCAGAATACATTAATGTATGAAAGTCTTCTTTCGTAACAAATCCGCCATGTTCCTGGGAGGCTAATAGTTTTCAAAATGTGGACATTTTTGGAATGAGTTTTGCAGAAACAAAAAAAAAACATGCAAAGAAAAAACAGTATTTTGGCATGGTGGCTAGGTAAAACAAACAGCCCCCAGCGAACTGTGAGTCATGGGACCAATCTCACATAAGTTAAACCATCAAGAACACAGGGGTCTACGTGAGTCTTGACAGTATTTAGTAAACCAGAGTTTTTGAGGTGTGTGTGTGCGCACACATGGGCACGATTTCCGTAACCTCCAACCTTCTCATGTGATGAGAGGGTTGATATTGCAGCACTGACCAAGAACACAGATGCAACATAGGATAGATATATTTAGCCCAGTTCTTTCCACAAGTACTAGATAATTTTCACTGAGAATATAGCAGACTTCAGGCAAAGAAGCTAAAGCATTATTATTTTCTTACTGGTCCTGCATTCACAGGCATTCTCCTCAAGCACTCAGGCCCCAAGGACTTGCTCTCATGCAGTATTGCCAGATCAGTGAGCAAAGCTCCTTATATCATTAGTAGATGGCCCGGCAAGTGTATTTGTGATTCTGGTTGTGGAGCAAGTGACTGTGTGAAGACTGGCGAGTGGGAGTCCTCACTGCGTTGACCAACACCTTCTGACATACCTGTGAGCAACCCAAATAGGGACCACCTCACAATGTGATGCATATTTGTGACTCAGGCACTCACGCAAATAGCTTAATGAACAATTAATTGTAACTAGTCTAACTCAACAGCTCCTGGACTGATTCAGGAACTACTTTATGAATACAAGCTTTGCCGTGACTCCTGCTAGATCAGGACTTCTCCAATAACAACAAGCTGTGGAACAGCAGGCAGAGTACACACGCACAAATATATTTCTATGCAAATGTATTAAAAAACGGACTCGGTCCACTGAGTGCCAAGTGTTAGTGATCTATTCAGACAAAACAGAAAAGCCTCAACAAAAGTCATATCTGAGCTACATCAGGGCTAAGTCAGAAGTAACAGTATTTTTAATCGAAGTGCTGTTTATTTATACAAGGGTAGCTAAAAGTCTCTGTTGCCTTATTAAATGATAACTTTCACAAATGACATTTTTCCTAACTTCATATATTCAGAACTTCAGTTCACATATTTTCAAGTAATTCAAGTGAAAATGAGCTCCATTGCCACAGGGGGTACTGTTACTTATGCTTGAGGATGAGACATAGCAGAAGATCTAGGGCAATGACTGTTGGAGGGAAAGAAACTTCAGAGACATGAGTGCAGGAAAATGTCTCAGGGACACAAGAAAATAGGAACACGCTTAAGAATCAACTTCAAATTCATGCAAAATAAAGGCTTCTCCTCCTGCCAAATGAGTGAAACTTGTCAAGTCTGCTAGATCTCTTAATTAACTGGGAACATAAAAGAAATTCCCTTTGAGGGATTCAAGCTCATAGGCATCACGGCTAGTTCCTTTGCAGAGAATGTAAAATGAAAAATGAATTTATTAAGCTCATAGAGTGACTTAGATGAGCTGAGAACATACATGAATAATCAGAGGAGAAATTATTCATACTCAGAGAGCATATATTGTCTTTTTATTGGAGGGAGTGGGAAAGAAGGGTTAATAAGTAGTTGGCAAAGCTCAGGTTTTTTCTAACATATGGAGGGTGAAGAAATGACTGTGATTTCATTAGATCCAAAAATCCCTTTCTTGCAAAGACTGCAGAATATATTATAATTTAACAGATTTTTGTTGACATTTTTTTACAGGAAGCAAGAACTCAGGAAATTTACTCAGAGCAAAACAGTCCTAGCAGTTTTGCAGGTGATCTGTTGTCTCCTGATAGTCCAGCACTGTTGCACACACTATGGGGAAGGAAAACAATGACAGACTTAAAACCACTTCTGGCAGAATTAGTTTGTAATCTGTTGCAATTTGAGGGGATTATGCTGGATGACAGTAAAAAGAAAGAATAGCTCTTTCACTCGAACATTTCTTTTGTCAGTATTTTTCTACGCACCTGACAGAGGCTGCTAGCCAAAAAACTATTCCTTTAAAAACAAACAAACAACAAAAACAAGCAAGTAGCAATTCCACTTGCCTTACTTTTTGGCAACATTTTGTGACCTTAAGTTCATGTTTTAAGCACTTTCTGAAAATGGCTTTTTTTCAAAGCATTGATCTTAACACCTGAACCACTAACCCGCTCATAATTATTAAACTTCAAAAAATTCTGCTCCCAGTGAGCAAAGGATTGAAAAGTTCCTCCTCAGATGAGATACTTCTAATAGCAAAACTGTCAATAATAATGCCTAGCTCTGGATGAGACCATGAGGTCTCTGGATGAACAGATAACAACATCGGTAACAGCAAGGACTGCAAGAACAGACTCAATAAAAGATTGATAACAGACTCTGTCAAGGAGTGAAGGTTTATTGAAGGATATTGTATACAAATAAATATCACCTGTAGATTTTCAAATAGAAGTCTATGCAAAAGCTGATGCTCTATATAATCCTCTTCACAACTCATCAGTGATGGCTCACTAACCTCAAAGCTGATTGGCCTACTTCACCAACAGGACAGCAGAAATTGTTAAACAGCAAGTTAAATACAACAGTTCCCAATCCGAACAGTACTCAAAGTTGAAATTCTAGCACTAGCTCAGAAGCACTGGAATTCTAAAAGCACTAAGCCTGTTACCTTACTTTACCATAAGAGTTAGGATAAAAGAAATAAATAAATAAAATTAAAATAAATAAATAAATAAATAAAGCCATGCATTTTTATGCACAACTCTGTTGTCAACGACAAAAATCAACGACAAAAAATGATTATCTTCCAGTTTGGAGGGATTTGGGCATTTCTATATTTTTATATATAATTTTTATACAGTATTCGTAGTTTTCATTTCCATTATGTCCTATCAATTAAAGGGCAGCCTTCCTGCTCTAATGACGTGTCAAAAAACAATTATGTGAATCAATCATGTCACTTATATAGGAGGAGGGTTTTCACTATTCCTGCCTTAAGGTTTTCCTTGGTCTGCTGTTTCTCAGGACCCTGCTACATCTCTCTGCTAATGACCTGGGCTTCTCTTGCTTCATCCCGCCACCAAGATGACAATAACAGGAACGGATTTTGCACTGTTCACTTGCCAGTGGCACTACCTTCCCCAGAGGCTGGAATACATATCGACTTGTGGCTTGACAGAAAGCTCCCAGTCTTTCTCTGTGCATTGACTTTTTGTGGTTGCTTGCTTCTGATGCTTTCCCTCAAGTACACCTGGTGTACTTTGTTGTCATTTTAATTTTAGTGGAAAAGATGGATTTTTAAATACAGTCTTTGTTCAAACAATCACTGCATACTCCCTATGTGATGCTAATGGCACAGAGCTTGATAGAATATATGATCAATATAAAGGCAATAGTAGAGACAACTAGTAGGACATTCAGCAACTGCAGACATATAAACTCACATACCAAGGAAGCTATAGGCCTAGCGGAAGCAATGTTAAATAAAAATTCTTTTAGCCTCATTAAGTATAAAAAAAGAATTTTGTTGCTGGCAAAAAGAGAATTAAAAAAGAAATCTTAAGGAAATTCAGCTACTCAGTCCATGAGGTACTATATCTGGAATTAATAAAATTCAAAAACCAAATGGTAGACTCTGCATGTGCCCCTTCTCATGCCAGTGCCTCAGGCTTGAGAGCTCAGGAGACCTTTACTACTAAGAGTCTGGGCTCTATGACCTCTGCCGTACAACATAGGGCTGCAATCCTTAAAAAAAAAAAAAAAAAAAAAAAAAAAAAAAAGCTTGTCTTCTCTCTGAAGTGCATTGCACCTCTAAAGAATCCATAGTTTGAATTGGATGAACTCCTAGTTCACCTCAAGTTTGCTTTGTGTCCATTCAGCTGTTGCTTAGTGTTACTTAGTTAAGTCATTGGAAAAGCGATTGTGAGAGGAAGGTCTCAGTTTATCAATTCTGGGTGAACAAAAAAAAACATGCTTGTCCCAGTAGTTCATGTTACAATCATGAGTATACTAGAATGAATACTGAATGAATATACTAGAGCTTGATGCAGTTGTTGGTGTGTGTGGTAACTACCATTAATTCTGGTGCTTTTTCCTTTCAGAGGAGGCAGACAGTAGTTGCACTTTTTTCTTATTTCATCAGGCTGTCTCATAAAAGAACAGGAATCTATCTACAGAACATTAAGAAAATAAAAAAATCCACAGTGTAATAAAGCAGAGGATACTGAGAGACTTGTCAAGATTAAATGAAGGAAAATTCTCCTTGGCAAGTTTTGGCAGGGAACCCCTTTGAGAAGAGCCTTTGAGCACATCCCTGAAGGGCCTCCAATTTGCCTCAAATGTTTAACAGCCCGTAAGACTGCCTGTACCTGTAAAATTGCCAAGATTACATTACAGGGCATATACTCACAAGAGTAGCCCAATATCACGCTAAAGTTTTTCTTTTATGGGATACTCTGCCTTTGACGGAGATCTGTCAAAGCTTCAAAGCCCAATATTCTTCTAGGTCCTGTATAACCTCCCCACACCCTCCTCCTCCTTCACTCAAGAGTTTAGGAGCATTTTTAATTGTCCTATTGCCTAAAATGAACACACACCCAAGCGTAACTTAAAAACAACATCATTTTATTTAGAACACACAGCAGACGATCTTAACAAGGGACACTGCAGGATGCGGCAGCTTGCTGTAACTAGCTGCTGGAAAGCCCTGTTTTCCTACTGCTAGCACGAGCGATGCCATTTCTTGGGTAGTGTTGAATCTTCAGACTCCCCAACAGGTGTGGGAGGGGAGGAGGTGGAAGTCAGGCTCCTCTTGCTCTTTACTCTGGGCTTCTGTTTGTAGTTGCTGCCTAGTGCTTCTCTGAGGTCAGTCTGAGGATGGTCGGTGTCTTCCATGGTCTGGGCTGATGTGTTCTCTGCTTGAGCAGAGATACCACTGGTGCTGCAGCCACTGTCTCCTCTCTCTTGCAGGGGAGAAAATCTCTCATTTAAGGGCTCTGTTGTAAAAATGCCAGCAGATTCCATCATGGATGTGCCATCAAAAAGATGGCCATGCAGTGGCTGCACTGGATTGTTTTATTTCACCCTTGGGAGACTTTTCTTGGAAGCCACCCAGGCTCTTCAGTGTGTGCATTAGTAAGATTGCAGCACAGGAAGGCACCTGAGCTGGACACAAGAGCTGGAAAGATGCAGTTGAATTCCACTTGGGTCTTTCCAGTAATGCCGGAGTTCCTGCTGCTGTCATTACTCCATCAGTTACTCACTAGAGTTACAGATGTGGTTACATGCATGTTGAGCAAGATTAAAGTCAGTGCAGGTTTGCAGGGCCACATATCTTCCCTTTGGTATTTTAGGCACTAATTACAAACAGGAGTAAAAGAAGAAAGCCTGACCAGGGTCTTAGCACATGCAAGTCTTTCAGCTCAGGCTCAAATTGCCAGTTTGGTGCAATATCTTCTGTGCAGTGTGTTTAGCGTGTCCTTCTGGTTGACCTCTGGATAAGGGGCATGGAACATTGGCTCATCATGCAACAGGGTCATCCAGCCTTATTGAATGGCTGACACTAGGCAACAAAGGGCTCCTGAAATATTCTGGGAGATAGTTTTCAGATCTGTGTAGCGTAATTGTTTTGGTTTCTTCTTGCAATCATGAATAATTTATTTGTGTTCCTTGAATTAGTGCTGGGGAAAAGACCCTTGGAGACCTCCTAGTTCCTCTTAAAAGGCCTGAAGTAAGGGGGCAGAAGTTTTATCACTTTGGAGCAGACAGAGGACTGGAATCTGCTCTCAGGAGCCTGGGGTACAGGCTCAAAGGAGGGTGTTTTCTGTCACTGTGAGGCAGTATGAGCTATAGGAGGAACAGCACTGATTATACTAATGCAAAGAGAGCTAGAAAAGAAAAGAACCAGCATTGGCTTCCATTGCCCCCACCTCCTACCAAAAAGAAGTGCTGGGCATCTGTGCAGTGTCATCTCTCTGATTAGAGAATGAAAGTGGGAAGTACAAGCAAGATCCTAGTTCCAAAGATGACTTGGTTCTCATTGCATGTGACTATTTTTAAAGGGTGTCTGCATGAGGGCAGGCTGCATCACTGCTCATACCCCCAATCTAAGTGAATCTATCTTATCTTTGATACAAGGGTATATGCAAACTTATGTGATAAATCACTAGCTGAGATAGGCCCTGAACCCAAGTCTGCAGCTACATGCTGCATGGTCCCCTTTGCTCTGGGGTGTGTAGGTGAAATATGGAAATGTCCCATCTTTGCTGGTGGTTGCCTTCCCTTCCTTTCAGGAGATAGGGACAATCTGCCAACATTTTGCTAGGAACACTTTAAAAGCCAAGAGATGTAGTGTTTATTCTGTGCGGAGAGTTTGCGTTCAAGGTGCTAAGACAGATGTGCTTGAAACTGAAGGTCTCTGAATATTTGGGGAGCAACTAGGAAGGGGAAAACCATCCTTAAATTGAGAAAATCCTAGGAAGGTTAAAACCATCAATGGATGTGGCAGCAGTGTTGCATGGACATAACCACTTTCTGTTCCCCTACTGCTGGGAATAATCTTGTCCTATCTGCAAAACCTTTGTCGGAAGGGGAGCAGAGAAAAGGAAAGCAAACAGAGAGGACATTATCTTTCTGCTGGCTATTGGACTGGAAGATTTAGTCAAAGTGAGGACAGAACGGTGCCCGTTTCGCTGCCCTCTCCACGCTGTGGTGAAAGCTGCTTTCCTGCTGTGCGCAGAGAAGTGGCCTTTTCCTGCCCAACCTGCCCAAGTTTGGCTGCCTGAAATAAAGCTCCAAGGCTGAAGAAGCCTCAGATTTAGTTCTTTTTACCATTTTAAACTCTTCTTTGGATGGTATTCCCAGCACCTTGACCGAGAGCAACTGCAACAGACATTTCTGGTACTGGAATGGATGTATCCTTTTCAGGCTTTAGTGATGCACCCAGTTGTGCTGTCCATAAGCCTGGCTGATGGATCTCCTGTCCTCTTATCCAAACCACTGCCAAGCAGTTGATGCCCTTGCTGGTTGGAAAGTTGTGCCAGGAGGAAGCTTGAATTATTGACGCCAGTTTCATTCCGTGCACCTGCTCCAACACAGCCAGAATCTATGTCAAACTCCACAGGTGGGCAGGCTAGCCAGGAGGCTGGGACAGACTGTGGCCACTTGGAAACAAGTCCTAGGAGAATGAATATGTTACCATATACCAATCATTACCGAATCTTTAATAGCAAAGCCCACAAGAGCACCTGTGCGGAAGAACTTCTTTAGTGTACAGGTGACCGAGCCCTGGAACAGGCTTGCCATAGGGGTTGTGGAGTCTCCTCCTCTGGAGATCTTCATCCCACCTGGATGGAAAACCCTGTGCCACATACTCTAGGTGTCCCTGCCTGAGCAGGGGAGTTGAACTAGACGATCTCTACGGGTCCCCTTCCAACCTTAGCCATTCTGTGATTCTGTAACAAAAGAGATTCTGGACACAAGTGAAGTAATTCCTGTGTAATAGCCCTTCTATTCCAGGGCATTCTAAGGATAAGGAAATATGCAAACAATACCCATGCACATTTTTAGAAGTGTAAAGGTTACAGAATAAAAAATACAAATGTTTATGTTGATGTGCTGTTTCTGAAGGGCACGCTCCCATGAATAAACACCACAACAAAAAAAAAAATGAAGTGGAAGATGACAGACTTATCATAACATGTTAAAATGTGCAAGATTCATGACAGCAGCTGGAAAGTTCATGAGATTTTTCTATAGTTGAAAATTAGCTGTTGAAAATTATTGTGAGAGGCAGAGGTCAGCCAATTTAAGTATTTAGCGATGTTCATAAGTGGATGATGCCACTAAGTATGGTATTATACAGTAAGATGTTATTGATTCTTGGTCAGAAATGCTGTGGCTTGCTTTCCTGCCTGGAAAAAAGCTTTAATTGCAGCTGCTTCACCCCGTCCTTCAACCTAAGCCTAATTACCTCTCCTTCATACATACAGAAAAACAGGCAAGAAAGACTGCAAAACAAGTCATCCCTTGATAGGAAATATTCTAGCAATCATTCTCTATTTGGACAGCACTGATGCCCAAAACTGTCTGAAAGTTAGAAGTTATTAGTCCTTGAGAGATTAGAAATGGAAGTTTTGCTAGCTGCAGTTTTCGTTTCTTTTTACAGTACACTTTATGCAGAAGAGACACAGCTGCAGACAGTGCTGGATGATCAGAACTGTGAGAAAAGCAACAGTGAACTGGGACCTTCCCTCCCTTGCAGGGCACTGCAATCTGCATCCCCAGAATAATCTCTGCTCACGGAAATACAAATGTGTTATGTAGGAATACACAGAATGGCCTACAACTCCATTTTCCCTTAGAGATTAACAGGCAGGCTTCAGAGGAACTATTTTTCCATAGTAGCTATGAGTGGGAAGAATGTTTCTGAGACGAGAATACTCTGTCGCTTTCCAAATTCCAATTCAGGTGTGTGCTTCAAGGGACATAAGGTAGGCTTTCTTTGTGAAAACAAACAAAGCAGCCAAACCTCCAAAACCGAGTGATCCTAATTTTCTTACTGTGAATTATGATGTCAACCCAGGTAAAATATAAATCCTTAAATGCTTTGTGCTATAAGATATGCTGACAAGCAACCATAAGGAAAATGCTTCAGTTCTGATTCTCTTTTCCTGCTTTTTCACGTTTTAAACCTACCATCTATTCCTCCTCCTTTCTTTTCATTTCTTCCCTAACCTCAAGTTAACAATAGCTCCATTTTCTGTCAAAATCCAGGTCATAAGGAGTAAACCTTATGGTATGGTTTATGGTACAAACCAATATACTCTTATATCATATAATTAGGTTAGGAATTGGAATGCAAATATACAGTGCAGAGCAGGAATTTAATACCATACATGGACAATATGTGTCCATAAGCAATGTAGGATGGTAGATAAACAGCAGTATGTAATATATGATGCAGCTTATAAAATATATTATATACAAGAATATAAAACCTGCTTCAGGACCCCTAATGGTATCTCTTCTGTTCTCCCATATCTACATCACTTCACTGTAGTGTTCATTTCCCTCGTATTTCACACATCAACTATTTATATTTGTATTATTGCCATTTTCATTCAAGCTCCATGAGTTACACAAATTTCTTTAGAGATATCTTTAAGGAAAGTGTCAGGCAGAACCACAACTTAGCATTCTGTTAGTAACAAGGTAGGAGAAGTGACAAACATCATGCTAAATCAACCTGTAGTTTTTACTGCTTCATTTTTTTCCCAGATGTCAAATGATTTTGTTTGGAAGGGCATGATCAACAGACCTAGTGAACACCTGGAAAAAGTAAGTCTGGAGAATTACCCTTAAATCTATCCTTCATATACCCTCCTGCTTTACATACTAATTTTCCATGCACTGTATTAACTATATTTGTTTATATATAATTCCCTCAATAACACTCAAAAATGATCTTATCAATAAATTGCAGTTTAAAATAGGCTTCCATGTATGACCTTTTTCTTAGAGCATTATGATGCCACGTCTCCCTGTTTTATCAGAAACAGTAAGTGAAACCCATTTACTGAGCCACCACTCTTCAGCTAACTTCTCTGGGACCTCACTCCCCTGTAAGCTTTAAAATCAGAGCGTTTTCTCCTAGATCTTTAGTTATGGTGAAGCAGAGCATGCTGTATATTTTCACCCATCAGCCTTCAAAAATATATATATTTGTTAGGGTATTCAGAGAAATCTCCTTGTCTGAAGTTGGAAGAACTTTGCTCCTGGATGCCAAATTCAAGTGCAAACTAACCAGAGAGCCAAACTGCCTTCCTGTTTCCTTCCTGCTTCGAAGGCTAACTATAAAGGTCATGACTGAGGCCACAAAAGCAATTGCTGATTTAAAA